>NC_140964.1:116810605-116898105 GCF_056783735.1 Eptatretus burgeri
TTGCCGGCGCTAAGACAGACATGCCGGGGGCGCACTCATATTTACAGTACATCTTAACCTTAACTTACAAATTTTACACTAAACCATGGCCCAGGATCATTGAACTCTGCAAAAGAAAACAGTTAGCAGGGAGCCAGGCTGCCCACATGCAGTCTCTGGCTCAAACAATACAGGTGACAGGGAACGTGGCTGGCTGCTCACACGCAGTCCAAGGCCTTCCCTTTTGAACTGAACGCAGTGAACCACAACGGTGCATGGGCTGCACAACGCAGTCTCCGTGCCAGCTCAAGTGGCACACGCAATGAGCACAACGAATGGATGGGTGAACACAAACACGGTGCACGGGCCGCCACTGCAGGCCCGTGTTGTAGCTGCCAACAGGGCAGTTCTTGCAGCTTGCAAACTGTTGCTTTGCGGATCCTGGCGCACATGGAAATGAACAGGGGGGGGGGGCAAAGCAAAAATTGAACGGGGCTGGTGAACGTGGGCAGTGGGCATGGCATGGCAAAGGCAGCAGGCAAACTCAGCCCGCAGAATAAGGCCGCTGCAGGCAAACACAGCCCGCAGATGAACTGGCCGGCACAGGCCTTGAAGTACCACAGCTGCAGATGATCCGGCCGGCGCAGGCCTTGCAGCACACAGCCAGCAGATGAAGCTGGCCAGCTTTTGCCGTCAGTGGAAGTTGGTGGAGGGAGTGCGGTGGTGCTGGCCACTTGGAAGGCGGGCTCGGACCTACCTACCTGTCTCCCTCCCACCTATCGCCTTTGCCTGTCACTGTACATACCCACTCCCTTAATTTGTCAAACCCCAATTTAGCCCCAACTTATTTTTTTGTTGTTTTTATTTTTACTCCCCCACTATAAATCGTCCCCTAACCCCCTTTATCGTCCTTGTTCGGCTAACCTATTCTGTCACCTAGCCTACTCCCAACCCCTACGTTCCCTTCCCGGAGGGGAATAAGGGAGAGCTAACGTCCTGTGTCGAGGCCCAACGAAGCCTCAGAATGGCCTCCCCAGAGTTCGGCGATCTAACCCAAAGTGGGTCCAGCGGCCCACAACGAGAGCGAGGGGATGGATGGTGCGGAGGGGTACATCTCCTAATCTACCCTAACCATTTAACTGTTAAACTACCCCGGGGCTTTCAACAAGCGCCTCTTGCTTAAACTATTGGTTCTAACAACCCAGATTCCCGTCGCCTGTGTTGGTGTCCTCACAATTTCGGGCCTCGCCCCCTAATTTTCTCTCCGTGCCCTCACACGGTCTCATGGCTGGGACACGTGGCTCCCTTTGGCAGGCACGACCCTCTGCCGAATCTCCCGCTATGGCACCCCCGGGCACTACACTGCCTCCGAGCCTACCAGCTCCCTAACACCGGGGAGTGCCCCCACTGGCACCTCCCCTGAAACGCACACGTGGCAGGCCGGCCTCCCGGGCCCCTTTCCGAGGGTCACCCGTGCCCACAACACTGCCCACGCGGCTAATGGCGCCCCGGGCCCCCGCACCAAGCAGGCGCACCCGTGCCCACTACTCTATCCCGGCCCCCCATGGGCCCATGGCCTACCGCGGCCGACTAGCCTGGTGCCCGGGGTACCCACTCAGCGATACTCACCTTTCGCAGCCACGCTCCCAAGCCCGTCAACAGGGCTCCTGCACCCCTCCAAATGGGTCTCGAGCCTACTTTCCCACCAACAACAAAACGACCTCCATTTTGTAAATTTGACTAACCCCCTAACTCACTTTACTCTGACCCCGGGGTCCCTTGGGCGGGAGTCACTCCTCCCCCCAATCACTCATCGCACCATGCATTCCCCATTCACTCCACACACACAGACCCGCTGGCCTCACTCACTCAACATGTACACGTACTCACCTCACAACTCACCAACAACTCTTCAACACACACACCACTGAACTCTGCCATCCTCCTAACTACATCCCCTACTAACTCGTGCTCCCACGTCGTCCCTTACACTACAGCACGTTCCTTTTAACACTACGTAGCTAAGCTACGTCCCCTCTACACATTCACAAGTCTGTCACTGTCTCAAATAATCCCATTTTATTTCCCAACCTAAATCTGGCTACAATCCCTCTAACTAATCCATTCCACGGACTCCATGAGGACTTACCCCTGCCCCATGGAGTCGGTCTAACTAAGCTAACCCTTCCCCCTAACTAGTTTCCATCCTGTGCCCTAGGTCAAGGGGGTCTTCCACCCCTTGCCCAGGAATCCTGTGCACCCGAAAGTGAGGCTTGTTTTTTTTTTTTTCATGCGCAGCACCTGCGCGGCAACTCAGAGCTCGCGCACTTTACACCTGCCCGTGACGTCATGCAGCTGCACGTGTTCCTCGTCCCTCCTTGGACGGTACCATCCGGCAGAGATACCCCTCCTGCCGGATTCCAACCCCACGTGCAGCCATGACGTCACCGTGCGCATATTAAAAAAAAAAAACACAAGCCCCACGTCTCGAGGGGTTCCCCACGCGAACACATGTGCTTTGCCCGTTGGAGCTTAGACACACACGATCGCGTGGAGAACCCGTCCGGTCCAAATCCATTTACCTGCCTAAACTTTGTCCGTCCGCGGGATCGGCAAATCCACCGCGTGCGTTTCCGGACCGGGACTTCACTCTCGCAAGCGAGCACGTGGTGGTCTCGTGCGTTGCACAGCACGAACCGCGTGCTCACTGCTGGGTGAACCCGGCACGGTCCCCGAAACAACCACAGCCGCTACTCGGCTTTCTCTCCTCTGTCGCCGTCTCCGTCTCCATTCCACACACGCATACCTGCGTGTTACGACGCACACAGTCCACTCCATCACATTCACACCGGGAGACGCGGCTGCGTGCTCCCGCATGCCAACCGACATCTCCCTCTCATACCGCTCTCTCACACACACGGTCTCCCTTGCACACAGCGACCTTGCACACGGCCGTTCACTCACGCGTGCGGGGGCACTCACCCGCGGTTCCTCACTCGCACTCCGTGCCTCATCCACACACGCGGGGGCACTCACCCGAGGTGCCTCATCCACACACCGTCCCTCGCTCACACACGCGGGGGCACTCAACCGCGGTGCCTCATCCACACACGCGGGGACACTCACCCGCGGTGCCTCACCCACACATGGTGCCTCACCCACACACGCGGGGGAACTAACCCGCGGTGCCTCACTCATACTGGCCGTTTCATCCACACACGCGGGGGCACTAACCCGCGGTGCCTCATCCACACACGGCGTGCTGGGAAGCACGCACTCCGGCACCATCGCCACCACACCACTCACACACGGGGTCGCTTCCACACCCCGTGTGTGAAGTTGGAGCTTAACACACACGATCCAGCGGCCCACAACTATGTTAGCATAGTTACAGGCTAACATAGTTGTGGTTACAGGCCCACAACTATGTTAGCATAATTACAGGCCCAGACCAGGAATCAACACGGGGACGCACTCACGCCTTGCACCACACACACAGGGACAACCACACTGGGGATTTGTGTCCCCACAAGGGTCTCCGGGGCCTCTATACCCCCCAAGCTCCTATCCACAGCACTCGTCCCCTCAACCTCGCAAAGCACGACCGAACTCACCTGGTCGTGACTCACCTCAAGGGGGCATACTCCCTCCCCTCGTTCCTGGAGGAGGCCATCCAGGTGCTCGCACTGGGTCTCTACCCAGTCCGCCAGCTTACCCTCACTATCCTCCACGACCTCCGTGTGTGTGTGTGCGTCACTTACCCCATCTTCATCGTGTTGTCTCTCTATTTTTTCTGTCTCCCGTGTCTCTATACATTTTATTCTTTCTGTCGTCGTCACCTCGTGTCTCGTCTCACACGTTTTGGTCTCCCCATTTAATTTTTCCCTTTTGGTCACCGTCGATTCCTCTGTCACGACCCTCGCCCAACACGCCCCCCGAATTATTTTTTTACCCGCCTCCACCGCGGGCCTGTCAGCCGTTGCACCCCCTTCCAGTTCGTTTGCTCCCACACGTGGAGTCGCCATTCCCAGCTCCCTGGTCACGGCCTTCATGCCCGCCTGCAGGCATCGGCCCATGTTCTGCGTCTCACCCCTTAGTTCTTTCATTTCTTTTTTCATTTGCTGTGTATTCGCATCCATCGTCGTTTTCACTTCATTTGTGTTTGTATCCATCTTTTCGTTCATGCCTTTCATTTCGTTTTTCATTTCATTTGTGTTTGTATCCATCTTTTCGTTCATGCCTTTCATTTCGTTTTTCATTTCATTTGTGTTTGTATCCATCTTTTCGTTCATGCCTTTCATTTCGTTTTTCATATTCGCATCCATTTTTTCGATCATTTTCGCATTCATCTTTTCGTTCATTGCCGCCAGCATGGCGCATAGCTGGGCCATGTCGGATGCACTGAGCTGAGCCGTTTCGGCAAGGGTTGGGGAAGGGTTTTGGTGGAGAGGGGGGGGAGGTGTCATACACCGCGGCCGCTGCCGCACCCATTTCGGGCTCTGGGTTCAGTTGGGCGAGTCCGTGTTCCTGCACAATCAACATTTCCTGCTCGGGGATTCCATCCTGGACCATGGATTCTACACATTCTACATCCATTTCTAATACCCCCGGCTCCCGCTCGCCTTGAGACGCCATCTTGCTTCTCGTGAAGGGTTAATTTCGCTCGCTCGTAATTTGGAGGGAATCGGGGGTCGCTTCTCTCACCCCTGGACCGATTCCCGTGAATTTAGCCGGAGACAGGAGAGCCCGTTTTCCTGTTCTCCGATACCAGTGCCGCGAGGAGGGCGATGAATTTGTATCGCACGACCTGACGCCAGTGTTGCGGTATTCGCGCCCGCCGGCGTGCTGACGGCCACGTAACTCGAATCGCGGCACGTCGCCCACCGGACGGACAATCCAGTCGTGACCCTCTCGGACTAACGCCGGGAACCAGTCACGGGTGGACGTTTCGGTCTCACCGCGATCGAGCCAATCAGCCCCCGCGTGGGATAGGGTTGCTCGCCAAATTCGACCTACCTAAGTACCCACGCGGAGGGTAGACCGGGCGATCGTTCCTCGCCGCAGGTCGACTTCGGACACGGGCCACTTAAGCGACCCGTTCCGTACTATCGGGATAACCGAGCGGTGTTATCGTCGACCTCGACGGTTCGATTAATTATCGGGCGTATTCAGCCCACTACCAACCCTTTACGTGAAGCAAGATGAGGATTCAATGGAGGAAAAGACGAAGCGAAGCGGGAAACAGTTCAACACAAAGCACATTTATTCGCGGCACACGGGAAGCACACATATTCAATTCCACCAAATGCACACAGAAAAGAAAAACACAATGCAATTTACACAAAAAGCAAATGTAAAAGCGAGGACACAATGCAGAGCTAATACCGACTACCGAGCACACGGCAACACTTATACAATTTTACTTCACAGACGGCGCCGACAACACATACCCAAAACCAAGGAAAAGAATACCCTCAAGGATGAGGCGGGCCTGAGGCCGAGACCGGGTCGGGCCTACCCGTCTGGTGATGAGACGCGGAGCGGCTGGTGTCTCAACTCCGCGGGCCTCGCGGGCAGTGTCTGGTAGGGGGTGGGAAAGGGGCCCCCTTGGTCGCACTATCTCAGCGAGGGGGGAAACAGGAGGGGGTTGCTGATGCTCGGGGTATAGAGGATTCTTATTGTCCCGCGACGAGCGTCTCCACCTCGGCCAGGTCGTGCTGTCGGCCTCCCTGGGGTGCAGCTCCCTGCACGACGCGAGCACCCCCTCGTCTGCCCTCGCCGCCTCTCCACAGCTCTGTCCCCTCCGTTCCGACTCCAACGCACACGACGACCAGCTCCTTCTTGCCAACTCCACCGCCCGCGAAGTCTTGACTCTCTGTTCCCTCTCGACTCTCCTACTCTACTACTCTCTCGACTGACGAACAGGGTCGCTTTTTATCAGCCCCGTGGCTTCGCCCTCTCATCTTTGACCCCCTCCCTTCGACCTTTCACCTCGCTCCCCATTGGCCCGAGAAAAAGTGGGCGTGAATGCTTTTTGATCCATAAATTTGCATATATCGATCGCCCTCCAACGCCCTGGGGGCGGGGCCAATTCGCCCCTCGCTCACCGATTGGACGGCAAAAAGTGGGCGTGTGTCATTTTTGATCCGTTTTTGAAGCACAAAATCCGTGATTTTGTACACGCTGTTCGGCGCGCGCCCTGCACGAGTCCAACACCGGTACCCACAGGCGGCGCAGAACGGTGGCGATGCGTCGGTTGCGAGGTGTGACGTGAAGGTCGTGGCGGTTGTGGTGAAGCGGCGTTGTGGTTGGTGGTTGATGTTGTGGTTGTGGTGGTAATCATGGCGGTTGGTCCAAAATAAAGATAGCAAAAGAAAAACGGCTATCCTGAAGAGTCGCAGCACGCATAAATGACATGTATTCCCACTAGACAACGGGTTTGGGCCTAACTACACATGTACTTACCGAGATACCTCACCTAAGGGACCTGAATGGTGGTTTGCGAATTTGGTAACCACAACACTATATATATATATACATATATATATATATATATATATATATATATATATATATATATATATATATATATATATATATATATATATATATATATATATATATATATATATATATATATATATATATATATATATATATATACACATATATATATATATATATATATATATATATATATATATATATATATATATATATATATATATATATATATATATATATATATATATATATATATACATATCTATATATATATATATATATATATATATATATATATACATATCTATATATATATACATATATATGTATATAGATATATATATATATATATATATATATATATATATATATATATATATATATATATACATATCTATATATATATACATATATATGTATATAGATATATATATATATATATATATATATATATATATATATATATATATATATATATACATATCTATATATATATACATATATATATATATATATATATATATATATATATATACATATCTATATATATATATATATATATACATATCTATATATATACATATCTATATATATATACATATCTATATATATATATATATATATATATATATCGAGAAATGAGCAGGATAGATGCATCATAAATATATGTGGAAAAATTACAGGCCCAGACCAGGAATCAAACCCAGGTGTTCAAGCAAAACATACCAGTGCTCTGCCATCTGAGCGATCTGGGAAACCCACCATCTGAGCAACGCAATTCTTCCACAGATACAAGTGCATCGATGAAGACTCTATCGAGAGCAGGCCCGAGCTGCTCTGATAGTTGGCAGCGAGTGCCCTGGAAGCAGAAGGGGAAAGAGAGTGGCACATTTGTTTTGTGGAAGAATTGTATTGCTCAGCAATTGCCCAGATAGCTCAGATAGCAAAGCACTGGTGTGGTTTGCCAGAGTACCTGGGTTTGATTCCTGGTCTGGGCCTGTAATTTTTCACATACTTTTATGATGTTCTATCCTGTTTATTTCTTATTGTATTACTATGCCCCCCTCTGGTGTTTAATAGCAGACATGGATGAGTCCCCCTGCAGAGGGAGGACTCTCTTGAGAGCAGGCCCAAGCTGCTCTTATGGTGGGCAGTGAGTTCCCTGGAAGCAGTGGGGCAAAGAGAATGGCACTGGTATTTGCGGAATGGCCCCGGCCTCGGGTTAAGGTTCAAAAGGGCGGCTCGTGCCCGCCTATAAAAGGACGCAGCTCGAGCGAGTTCGAGCAGTTGAGTTGAGTTGAGTGTTTTGCAGATCCCGGGAGCAGTGAAGAGTTTCCCAGGTCGGCGGGAGCTGTGAGGAGCACGCGTCAGAGATTCCCGGAGAGGAGAAGCATCGGTGAACGGCCGAGGAGGAGACGAGCATCGGGCAAGCTACGTCGCGGTCTGGGCGAACAGCCTTGGGACGGTCGAGCGGCGCTGAGGCAGTGGACGAGTCATTAAAGAGCATCAACTCTGAAAGAGCAAAGACCCGTTCACTCCTCCGAGCACGTCGCCGGCCAGGCCCGACCGCCTAGGCCGCAGTGAAGGCCGGACGACCAAGGAGAACCGAGCAAGCCGCTCGCCAAGCTGCTCAAGCCGCCTGGCCGCTCAAGCGACCGGCGCGTGCGACACAAGGGCCAAGCCAGGGACAGCAGGGGTCACTGACCGAAGAACTTCAAGCCGTCTTAAGGGGCGGCAAGGTGAGCCTTCGGTCACCCAGGCTTCGAGTACCAATAAAGGCTCACGAGCCCTGTAGTTTTCTGGGGGTTTTGTATGAAAGTGTTCTGTGGCGCCTTGTCTGGTTAAGTAGAACTGAATTAAGTGCATGTCTGTACATAATAGATAGACATCGGCTGTAGGCTTTGCTCGTGTCTTGTCCCCTTCCGCCATTGATTGCTTGCCTGGTTGAAATAAATGTCCCCATTGTTTGAATGTCAATCTCCTCGTTGCGTCATTTCCTCCCATTGACTTCCACGGCGCGTTCGGGAAATTAGCAGGCTATTAAAGTGGTCAATTGGTCTGATGGAACTTGGCGATTAAAACCGCTCGGCATTGCACATGGAACGAGCGCGCTTAAGCGGCTCGTTTCCGTACGAGTTCCGTCGAGGTATAAGTTCTCGGTACTTCTGTCTGCGTGGATAATTAGGTATATCTAAATTCAGCAATTAACCCTGTACCGCGTGGACAGAATATTGACAGTTTATGATGCGTTAAGGCATCCATATCAGGTTTCCGCAGTTGTCCGGCAGTGACGACTGAATTCCGGGTTTCGGCGGACGCGCGACTTCAGTCGGGCCTTAAGCGGTCGTGCGTGGCCGTCCGAACCGGCTAATTCATAACAATATATATATATATATATATATATATATATATATATATATATATATATATATATATATATATATATATATATATATAATATATATTGTTGCGAATTCGCACCCGCCGGCGTGCGAACGGCCACGTGATTCAAATCGCGGCACGTCGCCCTCCGGACGGACAATTCAGTCGTGACCCTCTCAGACTAACGCTGGGAGCTAGTCACGGGTGGGCCTTTCGGCCTCACCACGATCGTGCCAATCGGCCACCCGCGTGGGATAGGGTTGTTCGCCAAACTCTTCCTACCTAAGTACCCACGCGGATGGTAAACCGGGCGATCGCACCTCGCCGCAGGTCGACTCCGGACATGGGCCACTTAAGTGGTACGTACTATCGGGATAACCGAGCGGTGTTATCGTCGGCCTCGACAGTTCCGATTACTTATCGGGCATATTAAGCCCACTACAAACCCTTTATGTGAAGCAAGATGGATATTCAACAAAGGGAAGGACGCAGCGAAACGGGGAACAATCGGACAAGCACATTTAATACGGAAGCACGGAAGGCAAGTATATTACAGTCACAGGGATACAATAAAAGCAATGCACTATTTACAATCACCGTAAAGAAACACAAGCAAGGAACGATGCAGAGCTACAACCGAATATGACTGACACACGGCAACACTTACCAGTTTTAATTCACCAGACTGGCGCCACACACACATGTTTACGCAGAACCCAAAAGAAATGGAAGTCGCGACTTCCCTGAGCATGTGGAGTCCCTCTCCGACGTCCGTCGACGTGGTCCCGCCTGGCCGCGACTCCGTGCCCGAGCGTGGTAGGCGAGGCCTCTCCGACGTGCCTCGCGCCTGCACGTGTTGGCCACTCTACGCCACAGACCGAGTGTTCGGCGCTATCCCAGCGTGGATAGGGGGTGGGGGAAACGTGGATGCCCGAAGTTGGGAGAGGGGAATGGCGGATGCTCCTTCCCGCCAGTGGGGTCGTACAACTGCCCCACAAAAGTCCCGGCCAGCGGCCACCAGGACGAGCGAGCCGGAAGACGAGAGCAACCACGAAGCCAGAATATCCACCGAGCAAGAGCATCCACCAAGCAAGAGCATCTACAAAACTGCTTTGCCCGTCTCTGACTTTTATATCCCAGAGCTCCACCCTGTTGCTCCGCCCCGTTCTTTGCTCCACCCCCCTTCAAGGCGCTTCGAGAAAGGTCTCGAAGAGGGGCGTTCCTCCTCCCTGGCCGCCTCACACCGCGCATCCACCAATCGAGCGCCAGCTGCCCTCCCCTCGCTTCTCTCCCCTCTCACCCAGTGCGGAGAAGAATGGTGCGAAAAGCCCACCGAGCGTCCTCGTTGGGTTTTATTTGAAATAAAAGATAGAGAAAGAAAAACGACTGACTCAAAGCGTCGCAGCCCGAATGAATCACATTTATTCCCTCTAAACAACGGGTTTGGGGCTAACTACACATGTACTTACAGAGATATCTCACCTACGGAACCTGAATGGTGGTTTGCGAATTTCCACAACCGTAACAATATATTCATATATATATATATATATATATATATATATATATATATATATATATATATATATATATATATATATATATATATATATATATATATATATATTTAGGGCGTTTCAAAAAACAACGTTTTCGAAATATCCAAGTTGGCTACACGTCTTAGGAGTTATGTTTGGTCAGAAACGCCACTACACAAGTTTCGGAATATTCCTCCCAAAAATGGCCGCCGGCGGCCATTTTTTCCAATATTGAGGCCAAAGATTTTCAATTTCGGTATGTGGGCCGTAAATTGTGCACAGATATGGCTTGTAATGAGTCTTTTGTAGGATTTTCGAGGGTGCTGAATTCATTTCTGTTCACAACAATGTGTTTCAGAAAACCAATATGGTGGCAAAAAATCAGCCATTTTGAGGTACACAGTTGGTGCCACTTTGCCCATAGGCTTCTGATATGTCTAAATATGTTTTCGACGATACAGAGTTCGTTTCTGAACTTGGAAAATCGTTTATTGGAATCATTAACTGATGTTTCTTTCCACAGGGGTTTGAACGAATCTTTTTCAAAGCCCTTTTCATCTGTATTCGGACAATAGAATGTTTACAGCCGCTTGAAACCGTTTCATGACACAATATTCACTGTTCTCTCTCTATTTTCAGACTGACCAAAGTACCTAAGAAGCTTCACGGTACATGTGCACCTACAATATGGATACCAAGAAGCCCGGTCGTCCAAAAGGTTCCAGATCAAAGAGCGAACCTCCCCTGCATAAACTGCAAAGACCGCGTAGAACAAACTCTTGTGCTCCAGCAAATCTGTGCAATCCAGCTAAACGGTCTGAATGAATTATTGAAAAAAAGCAAGTTGACACGCCGCCACCTACACCAAGCACTCATGCTGAAAGTACACCTAATAAGCCCAGGAACTTTTATCTAGTAGAAAATTTAATTGATGGATTTTCGTTCTCTAAGCTACCGAAAACAAAAGCAGTGCTCCGTCGGATTCTAGAATGGCATCATGTTCAGAAAGTTGCTATTAAAACAGCTATTAAACGGACTGTAAGCGAACTGAGATGTCTGGAAGTACCACTTTGGTGTAGGTGTAATTTATGGTAAATTTTCTGAAAAACAGAAAGGAACAGAACGAGAAAGCTGCAAAATAATAATCCCAACGGTGAAGATAGAAACGAAAGTGCGTGAACTATATGATGCATGGAAAGAACTGGAGCGAACAAGTAACAGAGAAGACCGGCAAGATACCCAAAGTTTCAAGGAGCGAGAGATGATTTTCAAACGAAGATTAGAATAGCCGCTCAATATATGCAAAGAGAATTGTGGAGAGGTGATGATGCACTCTGGAATAAAAGATTGGGAAACTGATTACGCTCATCTACAACAGCAAATGGACAAGTCACAGAAAGGGATAGCTATAGGGATCGATGTCACACAAAAAAGAGAGATAGCAGAAGAATGGAAAAAAGGTGTGTGAAGAGACAAGGAGATTCAAGAGTATTGAAGAAGTGAAGAGAATGGAAGCCGCTTGTGAGCTGATTGGTAGTAACAGTGAGAATAATCCGGACAGCGATAGCGAATGGACTTCACCAGAGAGAATAAAAAAGCGTAAGTAGATGTTATGGGGAAAATAGCTCTAACGTCAGACAGGCTTGGCATAAGCGCAAGAAAGCGAGCAGTACTTGCCGCAACATGCATGAACGCGGCTAATATTCCCGTGGCTGACACCAACATATCAGTGACATCGGCCTGGCGCAAAGGCAGACAGAAACGACTACAGCAGTCAGAGAAAGTCAAAACTGACTTCACATGTCCGGAATTTCTAGTTGTGCACTGGGATGGTAAGATCCTGAAAGTCAAAGGTGGGAAATCCTCCGAAAGATGCTGTGTATATGTATCCTGGTACCAACGATGACAAAACGAAGTTCCAGAAGCTGTTGGGTGTACCAGAAATTCGAGACAGTACTGGTTCTTCACAGGAGTTCACAGTTAGTAACTTGCTGTCAGCTTGGCAAGTAGAAACCAATGTAACTGGCATAGTATTCGATACTACTGCCTCGAATACCGGTCAATGGTGCGGTGCCTGTACTCTACTAGAAATTTACCTCGGAAAAGCATGCCACCATCATATATCAGAACTACACATCAAGCATGTTGTTGAAGTCATTACACTGGACAGTACGGAACTAGGTATGAAATTATTCAAACACCTCGCAAAATCCTGGCCAATCTTGCAACCAAGCATCGACTACAATAAGCTCAACAAATTTGATTGGGATGAGTGATTGACTTGGATGAAAGAACAAGCAGAGGTGGTGCTACTGTGGGCAGTTGAGAAGCTTAAATGCAATACATTCCCGAGAGATGATTATAAGGAACTCCTACAGTTAGTTGTAGTATGGTTGGGTGGCTGTGTAGCGAACTTTCGGTTCCGTACACCTGGCTCTGATCATCATGCCAGGTGGATGAGCAAAGCGATCTACTTCCTAAAACTTTCATTGCTGGAGAATCAGTTTAGTATGGACACAAAGTAGAGGAACTGGGTGTACCTAATGTCAGAACATGTTGGAATTTTCGATGAAAAGTACTTCTTCCAGTCACCACTCAGTGCGGTGGCTCCATTGAATGACATCCGCTTCCTTCAACAAATGATGAAGTACAGGCATATTCGACCACTCATGGCGGAAACTACCATAGAATCAATCAAACGACACCTATGGTACCTAACACCTCAGCTCGTTGTATTCTCATTAGCCGATGAAACTCTTTCTGCGAGCAAATGGGAGAGATTAGCAAAGGTACTCTACGAAACACCTAGACCGACTCACGGCCAGTTTAAGACTGGGAAACCGTAGTTCCCTTCAATCGAAATTGATGAAGATGAAGATATCAATCTTGATAATCTCATAAACGAACAGTCATGGCTCATCTTTGACCTATTAGAATGTTATGACATTCTGGATTATGACGGAATGACAAAAGATGCTCGTAGCTGGTCCATGTTTGATGGCTATAACAAATTCGCAAACTACATGAAAATGTCCATGTTGTGAATGACCTAGCGGAGTGTGGTATCAAACTAATATCAGATTTCATCGACAAATCTCAAGATGAGGAACAAATTCAGGCATTGTTGCATGTTGTAGAATGGCATCGAGCTGCTTTTCCGGACTATACAAAGTCGACTCTACAGAAGCTGACGTGTTGAGCCATACTCAGGACTACTGTACTCTGGGACTACTGTACTCGAACGTATATGAACTCATATGAAAATGTTCCAGTGTGTTAAATGCTTTCTTCTGAAATACGATAGACGGTGTTATTGAATACCATTGATTCTGTCGCTTCATTCGAGACCTGTTTGCTGTTTCTTAATCTCAGGACATAGCTTCTTGAAGGAATAAATGCCTGAAATCGATTTAGTATCACACAAAAGATGGTTTCTGAGTTCAAAAACGAACACTGTGCCATCAAAATCACATATTGGAAGCCTATTTTCAAAGTGTCACCGACCATGTACCGAAAAATGGCTGATTGTTGGCCGCCATATTGGTTTTCCGCCATATTGGTTTTCTGAAACACATTGTTGTGAACAGAAATGAATTCAGCACCCTTGAAAACCCTACAAAAAACTCATTACAAGCCATATCTGCGTACAATTTATGGCCCACATACCAAAATCGAAAATTTTTGGCCGCCACGTATCGGCCACGTACGGCCATGCACGTACGGCCACGCACGTACGGCCACGCACGTCCGGCCACGCGAGAGCGAAGGAACGGCCTGTGTGGTTGTTTCTGGCAAGCAGTTTTAAAGTATGTATATATATATATATATATATATATATATATATATATATATATATATATATATATATATATATATATATATATATATATATATATATATATATATATATATATATATATATATATATATATATATATATATATATATATATATATATATATATATATATGTATATATATATATATATGTATATATATATATATATATATATATATATATATATATATATGTATATATATATATATATATGTATATATATATATATATATGTATATATATATATATATGTATATATATATATATATGTATATATATATATATATATGTATATATATATATATATATATATATATATATATATATATATATATATATATATATATGTATATATATATATATATATATATATATATATATATATATATATATATATATATATTTTGCACGTACAGCCACGTACGTACGGGCACGTGAAAGCGAAGGAACGGCTTGTGTGGTTGTTTCTGGCACGCGGTTTGAGTTTTTTGTGGGGGGGGGGGAGGGTTTGCACGTACGGCCACGGCCATGCATCTACGGGCATGCACTAGTATATATAATCCTAGCAATCTCTGTGTGTGTCTGTCTGTTTGTCTGTCTGTGACCGCCGTTTCTTGATGACCGCCAGTCCGATCTCATTGAAACTTGCCAGGAATATTGCCGGGGACCCGCGGATGTGCCTTTTCGAGGTTTGATATCGATCGGACGAGCGGTTCCCAAGTTACGGCCATTTTATTGCCTTTTCAGTGTTGAAAAGGTGTATATATGGGAGCTGAAGGTGTCGTTCCACCTTCTCACCTTATCATGCCATTTTTTTCCCCAAATTATTAATAACCAGACGACCACCGGTCCAATCGGATTGAAACTTGCCAGGAATATTGCCGGGGCCCCGCGGATGTGCCTTTTCAAGGTTTGATATCAATCGGACGAGCGGTTCCCAAGTTACGGCCATGTATCTGTGAACCAATGACAGGACACGGTGCTATGACATCCCGAATGACGTCACAATTAATGCTTATTTAATTAAAAAAAATTTTTTGAAGGATTGATGTCACAATTCTTCTTCTTCGTTTGTTATGATGTCACAATCGACACTGGGGACCTGGGTATGTGCCTTTTAAAAGTTTGATATCGTTCTTCCTCATCCATTTCAGCTGTTTCCCAAGTATCTCCCAAGGTTTGAAAGCTGTTCTTTCCCAAGGTTTGAATTAATTAATTAATCCCAAGGTTTGATTATTATTTAATTTTTTTTTTTTTTTAATTATTTACTCCCAAGGTTTGATTATTATTCAAATTATTAATTAATCCCAAGGTTTGAATTTTCCCGAGGCAAACAGCTGTTTCACAAGGGTTTGAAAGCTGTTTTTTCCCAAGGTTGGAATTAATCGTTGTGCTTGGTAGACATTCGTGAATACATTTACAGAGAGAGGGGCGAGAGAGGAGGGGGGAGGGAGGGGCGAGAGAGAATGGCGAGAGAGAAGGGTGAGAGGGGGGCAAGAGAGGGGGATAGAGGAGGGGAGAGAGGAGGGGGAAGAGAGTGGGTGAGAGAGAGGAGGAGGGACAGAGGAGGGGGAGAGGGAGGGTGGCAAGAGAGGGGAGGGAGAGAGAAGGGCGAGAGGAGGCGGGAGAGAGAAGGGCGAGAGAGGGGGGTGAGAGGGGCGAGAGGAGGGGGAGAGAGAAGGGCGAGAGAGGGGGTTAGAGGGGGGCAAGAGAAGGGAGAGAGAAAGGCGAGAGAGGGGGTGAGAGGGGTGGCAAGACAGGGGAGGGAGAGAGGAGGGGGGACAGAGGAGGGGGGAGAGAGAAGGGCAAGAGAGGGGGGTGAGAGGGGATGCAAGAAAAGGGAGAGAGGAGGGGTGAGAGAGAAGGGCGAGAGAGAGAATATGGCAGCTGAAGGTGTCGTTCCACCTTCTCACCTTATCATGCCATTTTTTTCCCAAATTATTAATAACCAGACGACCACTGGTCCAATCGGATTGAAACTTGCCACGAATATTGCAGGGGCCCCGCGGATGTGCCTTTTCAAGGTTTGATATCAATCGGACGAGCGGTTCCCAAGTTGCGGCCATGTATCTGTGAACCAATGACAAGACACGGTGCTATGACATCACGAATGACGTCAATTAATGTTTGTTTATTTATTTATTTATTTATTTATTTATTTATTTTGCACGATTGACGGTCCGATCTGATTGAAACTTGCCAGGAATATCACTGGTGACCCGAGGATGTGCCTTTTCAAGGTTTGATATTAATCGGATAAGCGGTTCCCAAGTTACGGCCATTTATCTGTCGACCAATGACAAGACATGGTGCTATGACATCCCGAATGACTTCACAAATAATGTTTATTTATTATCTTGCCAAAACGAAGTTTTGCAAGATATGTTAGTCAGCTTGTATGTTTTTTTTTTATTTTATTTTTTTATTTTTTTTTGTTTGTCTGTAATCACGTATAAAAAATTCTGCAGAGCACAGTTATCATTGGAAATTTTTGTAACTTCGCATATCAGAGGCCGATAGAGGTCCCTTTCAGCGCATTAAATTTTGAAGGTCAAGGTCACTTTGTCGCAAATCAGGGGAGTCGACAAAACCCTTATTTTTTGAGTAATTTTTATCGGATCATCTTCAAACTTCATGGGAATATAGTTCATGGTCTGGCGCTCAGCTGATTAATTTTTGGTGGCGATTGGCCTTGACCTTCATGGTTAGCGCCTAAGGTCAAACATATTTGACCCCAAGGTCAAATTTTCAAGTTTTAGGAACCATATCGTGTAGTACCTCAAATTGAACACCTCGATGAGTGCTTTCTAGATATGTCAAGCTTGGGACATTATGACGTCATTTGGTGATGTTATGAGGCAAACGCATATATTTCATGGTTACTCTGTATAGAACGATTCTCATCGGAATCTCTCGTAGGCAGTTATTCCTCAAGGACTCGCTCCTGGTGGATAGCAGCTATGTTCACCTCAGTGTGACCTTAAAGAAGTCACACGTGGTCACCTTTTGGCAAGATACGGGTCACCCTGCGGGTGACATTGGTTTATTTTATTTTTATTTTTATTTTTTGCACGATTGACGGTCCGATCTGATTGAAACTTGCCAGCAATATTGCTGGGGACCCGTGGATGTGCCTTTTCAAGGTTTGATGTCAATCGGACGAGCGGTTCCCAAGTTACGGCCATTTATCTGTCAACCAATGACAAGACACGTTGCTATGACGTGACAATTAATGTTTATTTTATTTATTTATTTATTTATTATTATTATTTTTTGCACGATTGACGGTCCGATCTGATTGAAACTTGCCAGGAATATTGCTGGCAACCCGCGGATGTGCCTTTTCGAGGTTTGATATTAATTGGACGGGCGGTTCCCAAGTTACGGCCCTTTATCTGTCGACCAATATCTGTGAGAGAGGGGGGGGTGAGAGTGGGGGTGAGAGAGAGGGGCGAGAGAGGAGGGGGGGATGAGAGATGGGGTGAGAGAGGAGGGGGACGAGGGGGGTGATGAGAGATGGGGCGAGAGAGAGGGGACGAGAGAGAGGGGACGAGAGAGAGGGGCGAGAGAGAGGGCTGCACATACTGGCACTCATCTCCGGCACGCCCCTACAGGCCTGTACTAGTATATATAAATTCCATTCATTTTTTACAGGAATAATTTGTTTACATTTAATATAAACGCTACCCTGAGACTCCATGGCTTAGGTCGAATGGACCCGTGGTTTCATTTTCCGTTGTATCCTTTGTAATTTGTTCATGACACATTCCATTCAAGGTTCGTCATCTCAGGGGGAATGTCCAGAGTCATTTGTGAAGTGTTCAGGTAATTTTGAAAGCGTATATGTGCTTTCACATTCTTGTTTTCTCATGCACTTCTGTGAGTTTTTTTCTCAACTTCGTGTTTATCAATTTCTATGACAAAGATAAGTATTTAGTTTTTACTTCACATGATTTTTTAGCAGCGTCTCGCGTAGCAAATGCTGCTCCATGGAGACTTCATTCTTCTTCTTCTTCTTCTGAAGAAGAAGAAACCTTAATCTTGAGGACTCGGTTCTTGTATATACAAGATCCGGATCTCCTGAAATACTGAGCACATGTACACATCCTCACATAGACGGTGCCTTTTGAGAGCGTCTATCATGAACTTTTAAATATATTCGGACATTTGCTTTAAAGTTTCGAAAAGTTCACGTTACTATTTAAAGATTATTCCATTTATCGTATTGTAATTCCATAAATACATTATTTATATCGTAAATACGTAAAGACATTATGACGCATTTCTCTATTGGCGAAATCAAGGCACGTGACGTAATCAAGGCACGTGACGGAAGTTGTTGTTGTTTTTTAAAAAAAAAATTAATTTTTTTTTAGCCGACAAAATCTTGAGGACGCTGCTCGTGGACACATTTGTCCTTGTTAATTTACGAATTATTTTCTTCCAACGAAAAATCACGTGATCTGCGAAATGCTTCTACTTTTTGAGAGTGTGATACAAACCTTTGCTGCATCCTCATTCATCGACATTAGTTTGTGATTTATTATTGGTATTTTTTCCATTTTGAAATATTTTACTACAGTGTTTCTCCCTTTGATAAAGGTAAGTTTCGTTTTCGGCTCATTATTTCCTTAACTCATGAAGTTTTATGAAGGTTTATCTTCGTGTGCTCTTTCTGTGTTTGTTAGGCCCTGCAGGCAGGACGGCCGATTTTCTGTTTGGTTTGGTCAGTCTATTTTGTATTACTCTATTTCATTTTCTGTTTTCAAGTGTTTGGTTTTCCGGAGGTTTATTTATTTTATTAGTAAAACATAATTAATATGTATTTAGTCGTTGCATTGAAGTCACTTCAGCAAATCGAATGGTTTTGGTCTCCTTATAAAGATGGTTGGATACAGGAAAAACATCTCGAAGGTTGATATGATGTCATGTCAGCATACGAGATGTCTCAAATGATTGAAATGTTATAAATTCAGGAATGCAGGCTTACATATGAATTATTTCCCCACCACTATTTCACTGTTTTTTCCCCCAGTACTCCTCAGTATTTTACTTTGTTTCATTTCCTGGTCTATTGATGGAAAGCCCACTGAGGAAAGTCAAAAAAATCAGTGAATTGACATGTTCTGAGGCCAAAAATTTTTTTGAGCAAATACTCCAATAATAGCTGCAATTTTGTATGTGTGTATATGTATATGTAAATGTATATATACATATATATATATATATGTACATTAAAAATATAAATAAATAAACTACTTTTTGGGGGGTTTTCTTCAAATGAGATCAAAAAAATGTTTTTTTTTTTTTTTGAAAATATTGTCCATGAGCCTAAACATTGTATATAAAACCATAACAATAAAAATAGAAATAACAATATATTTTGCAAGTTAACTTTGTTTCAGGTCCTGGGCCCAATGGACCACTTCACACTGTGGTGTGTCGGGGTGGTGCTGAGGTGTCATCCACCAGATAGTGGTCTCCTCGGATTAACCGAACACAGTCCCTTTGAAGGTGTGCCTTGAATGTCCTATTCTTAAGAGATGGGGATGGGCCAGGCATCTACCTGGGGGATGTCGAGACGGAGGCCCCTGGAGTTCCAATGGAAATTGGATGCAGTGACGCTCTGTAGCACATGCTCCCAATGTATGTGCAGACAGGCTGATTTAGTGTTGTACATTTTTTTTGTTGTTGTTGAAAATCATTTGAAAGCAAGGAGGAAGTAACTCTCAGGATATGACATAACAGAAGCCTGCCCCTCATACAGGGAGTGTGGGACAGGGTGGCAGTTGTGACGCTTGATGGTGAGGCAATTCCCAAAAGGGTGATTAATTTGATGTTTTCCAAGCTGTTTATGGCAAGAGTTTCGTTTTAACTTCTTGTAAATACCAAATGAGTCAAGCTACTTTTGTTGAAGGCATGGACGATCGTTATTCAGTGATATATTTGTAGTTGTTCCAGTCTTGTGTTGAAATGTAATTTTGTCATGGGAATGTGTAGGCCAAAGTGTACTAACGCTATGTCATGGGTGTCCAGCCAAGTATCACTTAAGATGGGGAATTGTTATAAAGATACAGGTTATCTTCAACGATTGCAAACACGAAGGTGTTAAACCAGATCACCTGTTATCATGAGATCAGCTTGTGTGTAAAACACCATGTTGTATGCCGAACAAATCGGCAATATAAACTACATGATAGTTTATTATAACTGTAAACGCTTGCTGTGAGCTGACACTGAGGTTTGTCCATTTCATACATTGTTATTCCCGATATACATTGTATTATTGATGGAATGAAGTCACAATATACATCAAATTGTGGGAAAGCCTGACAGCCCCGTTTTTGATGAACTTTGTTACACCTCGACAATCGGCATGTAATGTTATTAATAATACTACTTTCAGTAATAAAGTATCACTGTGAGTGCGCAT
The DNA here is from genome assembly GCF_056783735.1 of Eptatretus burgeri. Classification (NCBI taxonomy): domain Eukaryota; kingdom Metazoa; phylum Chordata; class Myxini; order Myxiniformes; family Myxinidae; genus Eptatretus; species Eptatretus burgeri. The sequence goes on from NC_140964.1 coordinate 116,831,279, forward strand.
CAGTGATGAGTACTTCAGGCTTCATGAGCATTACAGATAATAATTGCTGTAACTGTCGTGTGGTTTATACAGGTTGACATCCACACTATAGAGACACGATATATCGTAAATATACCGACCACCCGACCAAACTCGGGTGGTAGGTACATCCTGTATAGTCTGACCTTTTCCGTCCATCCTGTGTGAATATCGTGCTGGTCATGGCAGGCCACATCATGTAAGTTAGGAGTTTAATGTTGCACAATAGCATGTAATAGTATTATGGGAGGTCATAATATTGCTGTTATAAATTGATTCATTGATTATTACTCTCTTGAAATGATTATAATCTGTCATCGTATATCTTTCAGATATCCTTGATGTGCTGTATACTGGTTAGCCATCGTTCTGTTTTGTTTGATTTACCTTGCCCATGGCAAAACTCCTCATTAATAAATCCATCATCAGATTGATGATCGTTGTGTCCAATAGTCTATTTGAGTCTTCATCAGTTTCATATGTATGTATGTATGTCCATTGGATCCATGTTATGCAAAGTCGTCTCGATTTTTATCCATGCACGCTTTGGTTAAGAAAGAGAAACAAGACTAAAGGGCTAAAATTTGAACAAGGAACAATGGTCAAAGGTGCATTGGACAGACGAGTCAAAGTTTGTTATTTGGATGTAAAAGAAGACAGTATGTGAGATGATGAAAAATTGAAACTTATATTGAGCCTTGCTTGAAGTCAACAATTAAGTATGGAGGAGGTTCATTTCAAATTTGGGGGGTTGTCAATATTTGGTTGACAGAATGCCAGATAAATTACAGCAAGAGGTTGAAGACATTATAAATGAAGCCAAACGCAAGCAGAAATAAGAAGGCTAAATGGTTGTCAGAAGATGCAATAACATTGCACACAGAAGAAGAGAGATGAAAACCAAAGACATCAAAAGAGGACATTAAGCAGGTAAATGCTGACTTCGACCATAATCTTGGAAAGGCAAAGACAAATATTTCAAATAGGCATGCAACAGAGTGGGAAAAACAAGAGATCTTTTGAAAAAGATCAGAGAGATCACAGGAAAGTTTAGGTCTAGTATTGGGATCCTCAAGAGTAGAACAGGAAAATATCTGACAAAAGAAAAACAGGTGAAAAAAAAGATGGAAGGCCTCTATGCCGAAACTCTCTATGAACAAGACAGCATAATGGCAACCTTCGAAGAAAGATAATATGAGCAAGAAGCAAGAGTGATGGAATGTGAGGTATGTCGAACCCGGAAAGAACTGGTAAATGGAAAAGCACCAGGTGCCGATGAAGTTCCAATATAACTCTTTATGTTTGATGGTGAGGTGGCAATTAAAATTTTAACAGCTATCTGGAGCAGTGTTGTATGGCCTAAAACTTGGAAGCAGTTAGTCTACATACCATTGCGTAAGAAAGGGGACGCAATATAATGTTCAAAGAACTGAACCATTGCCTTGATTTCACATGTTAGCAAGTTATTACTAAAGATCATAAAACACAAACTATAAGACTTCAATAAGCGAGAAATTCACATTGGAAAAAATAGGTTTCAGAAGAGGAAGAGGTACTCGAGATCAAATCGGAAATTTGAGGTGGATCCTGGAAAAAAACAAGGGAATATCAAAGGAAGATTCATCTCTGTTTCATAGATTAAAGCAAAGCTTTTGATTTTGGTGATCTTGAATTGATGTGGAATATGCTGAGGGAAATGGGGATGTACCTGATATAACTGATAAGCCTTTCCACCAAACAAGAAGCTACAGAAAGAACACATTATGGAAAAACATAATGGTTTCAAATTGGAAAAGGGGTGAGATCAGGGTGCATTCTCTCCCCTTACTTGTTAAATCTTGATAACGAGTCCATTATTAGGAAATCAAATGTGGAAGACATAAAGGTTGGAGTTAGGATTGGAGGAAGATATATGAACAACAGAAGATATGCTGCCATACCACTCTTTTGGCAGAAAGTAAAGAGGTCTTGATGAAACTGCTGCAGACAGTGAAGAGGGAAAGTGAAAAAGCTGGTCTTTATTTATACCTAAAAAATATTAAAATCTTGTCAACTGAGAAGATCGGTGTTCAGAATGGGAGGCGATCATGTGGAAATAGCGGGAAGTTTCATCTTCCTGTGTTCTTTGACTGAAGTGAATGGAGAATGTTGAGAAATGAATAGACAATGTTGGGGAGCACAACAATGGGAGGATGAACAAAGATCTGGAAAGCCAAAGGTGGACGATACAAACCACAAGGATCGAGGCTGTTGAATGCTCTGGTATTTCCATTTTCAATGTATGGATGTGGGTCATGGACAGTGAAAAAGAAAGAAAGTAAGAAGCTTGACAGTTTTGAAATGTGTTGTTGGAGACGATTGTTGAAAATTCATTGGATTGCAAGAGGAACAAACAAATCGGTGCTTGAATAAATAAGACCATCATGTACATTAAAAGTGCTGATGCTATATCAGAAACTGTCATGTGGAACATATTTGCTTGTGGAAAACAAAAGTCTGGAGATGTCAACCATGCTGGGAATGTTTTAGGAAGAAAAGTTATAGGCAGACCTTGTATGTGTTGGATGGATGGGGTGAACACTGTAACCAAGCTGTTTGGGCCAGAGCTTCAGGGATCATTGCAGGATATGGTTGTTTGTTGAAATCTGACCATACATATTCAAGGATACTGAAGCATTGAAGGGCATGGAATCATTGAAGGATACGGATGCTTGTAATAATCTGCCTAACATGTGTGTATATATATATATATATATATATATATATATATATATATATATATATATATATATATATATATATATATATATATATATATATATATATATATATATATATATATATATATATATTACACACAAGGTCAGGGCATGTTGAAGAGTGAGAACACTGAATTGGTAAGGACACAACAGAACAAAAGAAACAGTACAAAGAGGGATGAAACACCAACAGTAGGATTGAAGGATAAAATAGAGGGAGGCTTGGACAAGTAAAGGAAGTGGGGAGGAAAGAGGGGTAAGAGGATGCACAGGGTGGACAAGATGGATACAAAAGCAGACTTTCAGGAAGGAAAAACTCAATTTTGAAGGAGGTGGGCTTGGGGTGGGGGGCTTTAATGGAGGTAGAATAGATCATGGTTTCAGTTGGGGCATGATCTGCAATGATATGGAGCAGCTGTTTTTATCACCTGGAGGAAAGAATGAGATTGAAGAGATTGTGAAGTTAAAAAGATAATGTGGCAGCAAAAAAGAGGAATGAATGAGTGGAGGTGAGCTGTGATTCTGGATTTTGGGGGTTTTACTGGAAGGGGTTAATGGTGGACCATGTGCACCTTGCAGAAACCTTGGACAAAGCACAGAAAGCTGAGCAGAGGGTGTAACACAAGAAAGGAAGCAGTAGAAAATAGAAACCACTGACCTGTCTGTAATTGCATCTCTGCATTATGGACACTGGGAAAGGCAGACGTCAAAATAACATGTTTCAGTTATGGTGTTGTAAATGCATCCCAAGGTTTTCGTGGAAGAACAGTTGCAACTCGAGGGGGAGCACTCGGGAGAGTGCAAAACCTCCGCCGCCAATACTGCTGGGTCACTCAAGTGAACCTTATATCATATTCATTAAATATGATGTCAACAGTGCTGACAGAGTTATAGTTCTTTTCTCTAAATTTTTTTTTTTTTGGGGGGGGGGTGAATTGGAAATCACTTAAAACATGCAGAAATGCAAAAAAAAAAGAAATTGAAATTTTGTTGAAAGAAAAAGTTGCAAAAATTTTTTTTAGGGGGGGGGTTGGAAATCACTTAAAACATGTAGAAATGCAAAAAAAAAACATTTTTGGGGGGGTTGGAAATCACTTAAAACATGTAGAAATGCAAAAAAAAAAGGTTTTTTTCTCTAACAATTTTTTTTTTGGGGGGGGGGGACAAAGTCCAAAATCTAATGGCATGATCCTTGGACCATACCGAACCCCCCCCCCCCACACCAAGTTTTGTCAAAATCCGTCGAGGAGTTTTTCCGTAATACTGTTCACAAACAAACAAACAAACAAATAAAAACAATGTCACCCGTAGGGTGACCCGCATCTTGCCAAAAGGTGACCACGTCTGACTTCTTTAAGGTCACACTGAGGTGAACAGAGCTGCTATCCACCAGGAGCGACTCCTTGAGGAATATCTGCCTACGAGAGATTCCGATGAGAATCATTCTGCAGAGTAATCATGAAAAATATGCGTTTGTCTCATAACGTCACCAAATGACGTCATAATGTCTCAAGCTTGACATATCTAGAAAGCACTCACCGAGGTGTTCAATTTGAGGTACTACACGATATGGTTCCTAAAACTTGAAAATTTGACCTTGGGGTCAAATATGTTTGACCTCAGGCACTAACCCTAAAGGTCAAGGCCAATCGCCACCAAAAATTAATCAGCTGAGCGCCAGACCATGAACTATATTCCCATGAAGTTTGAAGACGATCTGATCAAAATTACTCAAAAAAATAAGGGTTTCGTCGACTCCCCTGATTTGCGACAAAGTGACCTTGACCTTCGACCTTGACCTTCAAAATTTTGTGCACTGAAAGGGACCTCTATAGGCCTCTGATATGCGAAGCTACAAACATTTCCAATGATAACTGTGCTCTGCAGAATTTTTTATACGTGATTACAGAAAAACAAACAAACAAAAAAAAAACATACAAGCTGACTAACATATCTTGCAAAAACTTCGTTTTGGCAAGATAACAAACAGAAAGGGGTGAAAACAGTAACCTCTGATCTTCGATGGCGGAGGTTAAAAATGTGTTATCCAAGAAATTAATAGCAATAAAAAGGTTCATCAACATCATTGGGCATCCAAAGTTGCATTATATTAGACACATGGTAAAAGGGAGTGCCGGGACATTTGGATCAGCTATTTTAAAAGGCAAAATTCCAGGGAGGTCTGATTTTCGGAGAAGCAGAAAAAAAAGAGACTAATGTTAAATTATATACAGGTAAATGTATTTTTATAGCAACCTGCAAGACCGATCAGTGGATATATGGCTGGAAATTATATCAAAGATTGCTGCTGCCATCCCACAGAATGAAGGCAATTATCATAATGATTGATGACTATCAAGCTGTTTACTGCTATTATTGCTTCATTGCCAGTCGCCAAAGGAACGTTTTGGTCCAAGACTTTCATGAAGCGACTCGACAGGCATGACGTTCGCAAAAGGTGACAGGAATTTGCAATTTATTCAGTGATGATGATGCAGGTAGTGGACAAAAAAAATTGAAACACCTAGGTAAATGAGGGACACCAAGTATATTGAATGCAACGGCATCCACACAGATGTGGCCCATGTGTTAAATAAGCAAATAACATCCCAGCATGCTTAGGGTGTTGTATAAAAATGCTACACAGGCCTGGTTACCTATACAGTAATTATGGCTAGCATGGTTGCAAAAGGAGACCTCAGTACCTTCGAAAGAGGGGTGATTGTTGGGCCATGTTTGGCAGGAGCTTCAGTGACGGAGAGCTCAATTTGCTGATGTTTCATGAGCAAGGGTATCTAAAGTAATGTCGGCATGGAACTCCATGGGAAAGGCATCATCAGCAAAGGGCAACAGTGAGAGGAAGCGCATACTCCAGGATCGTGATATCCATGCATTAATTTGAAGTGAAAGGCAAAGTAGGCAGGCAACTGCAGATCAGTTGACTGTAAATTTCAACCTGGGGTGCAAGTAGCCAGTTTCATAAAAAATGGTCCACCAAGAATGCCGCAGAGCTGGATACCATTGTCGGGTTGCAGAGCACAAACCACTCACCACACCTGGCAATGCACATTTGCATGTCCAAAGGTGCAAAGAGCATGGGCAATGGATTATCAAGCAGTGAAGAAAAGTGATATGCTCAGATGAATCATCCTTCACCATGTTCTTGACAAATGGCCGAGTGCACATGTGGCACCAACCTAAAGAACTCTACAACCCCGAGTGCTTTGTTGCAACAGTGAAGGGTTCTGGTGGTACTGTAATGTTGAGGTTCATTTTCCTAGCATTATTTGGGTCATTCCCTGAGAAGGCAAAGTCAAAGCCAATCACTACTTAATGGGATTGACCGATCACCTTTACCCATCTTGCAGCATTTCTTTCCTTTCATGGGAAACACAATAAGGTAGCTGACAGTTTATAGCAAGGTCAACTTATTTCAAGGACAAGTATGCATACCTCTTAGCTATCTTGGTAGCCCTAATAAGCTGTTTAACAATGTAATGGTTTCTTTGTTACAAATGTACGCTCTTCGTCTGGGCGGTCAGTGGTTTGAACGGAGGTCAGTGGTTTGAACCCCAGCTGAGTCACACCAAAGACTTTAAAAATGGTCCTTGCTGCTTCCGAGCTTGATGCTCAGTATTTAAAAGGATAGAGCACAGGAAAACAACCATAAGTTGCCAATCATAGTGCAGGTTTTGATGGGCCTCATGGCCTCCCCCTGCATTGAAGTTCCTTGTAAGGGAACTCCTAAATTAAAAAAAATAAAATAATTGTCTTCCTCCCTATATCACACAATTTTTAACTGAAATTTTTAGATATCAGACCTAACATTCGAATAAAGTGTGGGAAGATAAAATTTTATATGCTGGTTTCCAACTACAATTGCATGTTGTCCTAATTTTGGATTAAAATTAATTTTTCGTTCAAACAGCCTCCATGAAATCTTTCTTGTCAGCAAAGGGTTATTTCAGCAGATCACCTGCGAGCCAGAAAAGCTAATTTCTGATGTTGGTTCATTTCCTTGAGCTCCATTATAAATATTGAATAAAAGTGAGTATTTAATAATTCAGTCATCTATCATCACTCATGATTCTAAAGTACAATACCCTAATGAACTGACAGAAATGCCATTTCTCTCCCACATTTGTTGTTCATGCATGCATTCTTAGGTTTACTGATGTTTGAAATGTACTGGTGACAGATATACTGAATATAATCCTGTAATCTATTTTTATTTTTTCTTCTTTCCTTGGAGGGTTTTGAATTGTTTGTATCTCTTACTCAAATGAGAAGTATGTGTGTGCGTCTGTTACACTCGAATTTAAAGGGTTGCTGCTTCCATTGAATAAAGGGTACCGTTGGAATGCGAATAATATATTGACTTTGAACAAAAATTTGTGTGCATTTAATCATTAACATGCCGGTTTTAATAGCCCATGTTTCAGGTTTGAGGAAGAAGATGTGGGAATGGGAGCTTCATGTAGTAGTTTCAATCCAACGATACAATTTATTTTTCTACTCGCAAATACAACCTATCACTCTCTGATGGGGGTATTAATGTGGTTGGGGGGGGGGGGAGGAGAAAGGGAGAAAGAAAGGGGAGGCAGGGAGGGAGAAGGGGGAGCAAGGAAGTGGGTGTGGAGTTGTGGAGAGCGATGCCACACTAAACCTTGCTATGCACTGCTTGAGGGAGGGGGGAGAGAGGTGAGATGAGGTGAGGTGGTGGCATTAGCAAAGAGGGTGATGTTATGCTGAATGACTGAACACACAAAAAAAAACCTCATGTCAGAACAGCTGGACACACAATGACACAACAGATTTTGTATCGTTAACCACTATCCCATCTGCAAAAACTTTGACATCCCAGTTCCAGAGAATTCGTGGGAATATGAACTCGAAGCAATCACTGAAAACGTGGAAGTACTACTCACGTACGACCTAATGATTCCATCAAGCATGATCATCGAAAACGAAGCATTGCGACCAGATATCATACTTAGGTACAAAAAAGAGAAGAAGGTATTGCCAATTGAGGTCTTAATAGCGGTGATTTTGCACTAAACGATGCAGAAATCAAGAAAATGACCAAATAACAAGACCTCAAAAATGAAGTGAAAAGATCCAGGAAGCTGAAGAATGCCAATGTTGTACCAGTGATAGTTGGAGTTATGGGAATGATGTCGAAACACTTCACCGAGGTATTAAAAACCATCCCTGGGAATATTACCATAAACAAACTACAGTTGTAAGCTGTCTGGGGCTCAGTGATGATCCTGAAGAGAGCTCTCGGCACAAAACTTTGAGAACAGAAAACTTCACAGCTTGGTCCATGAATCGTGATCCCTTACTGAAATGAAGGTGGATACTTTGATCCCACCCTGGGAGGATTCCATTCTCCATTCTGAAACCTGCATATGTAGATACCAATCAACGGCATACGCACACGCACACTCACAAACACACACTTATATGGAGTTGAATTATTTGAAACCTGGGAGGGGTCCATTCCACTTTCTGAAATGCCGAAATGGAGATAACCACCAGCCACCAACGACCAATGACCAATAACCAATAACACACACACCGGTGCCCAATGCCATTGTGATAACACACTATATACATGCACACACGTGCAAACGTACACAACCATAAAGCAAATAAAAATGACAAACACAAAGATTTACCTTGAAACAGCGTTCTTTGAGAGATAATTAGATTTAAAGTGGGAAATTAGCGAAATTCAACTAAAAAATGTATCAAGCCACAGAACACAAAATATCGATCTATATTCTATGCCTTCACAGCTATAACAAACATGGCGAACACCTGTCGGATGGACCTTATTGTTTTTTTTGTTTTTTTATTAGTGTTGATATCGAAGTGAGAGGTGGATTACAAAAGGAGATCACACAAAAAAGTTCAACAAAGCGATGTCGTGTAAAAATAAAATTGCACATGTTCAGTGGATAAGACACTTCCCGAGGAACGGAACTCCGGGACCCAGCAAAGGCGGAAAAGTACATCCAATCAATGTGAGATTGAAAGCACATGTACTTGTTCCTTTAGAGATTGAAAGCATGTGTACTTTTTTTCATTTAGAGATTGATGTGAGAATGGAAGCACGTGTACTTTTTTCCTTTTGAGATTGATGTCAGATTGAAAGCACAGGTACTTTTTCCTTTAGAGATTGAAAACACGTGTACTTTTTCCTTTAGAGATCGATGTGAGATTGAAAGCACATGTACTTTTTCCTTTAGAGATCGATGTGAGATTGAAAGCACATGTACTTTTTCCTTTCGAGATTGATGTGAGATTGAAAGCACGTGTACCTTTTCCTTTAGAGATTGATGTGAGATTGAAAGTACGTGTACTTTTTCCTTGAGAGATCGATGTGAGGTTGAAAGCACATGTACTTTTTCCTTTCGAGATTGATGTGAGATTGAAAGCACATGTACTTTTTCCTTTAGAGGTTGATGTGAGATTGAAAGCACGTGTACTTTTTCCTTTAGAGATTGATGTCAGATTGAAAGCACGTGTACTTTTTCCTTTAGAAATTGATGTGAGATTGAAAGCACGTGTACTTTTTCCTTTAGAGATTGATGTCAGATTGAAAGCACGTGTACTTTTTCCTTTAGAGATTGATGTCAGATTGAAAGCACGTGTACTTTTTCCTTCAGAAATTGATGTGAGATTGAAAGCACGTGTACTTTTTCCTTTAGAAATCTATGTGAGATTGAAAGCACATGTACTTTTTCCTTTAGAGATTGATGTGAGATTGAAAGCTCGTGTACTTTTTCCTTTAGGGATCGGTGTGAAATTGAAACTTTGAAATTGAAACTTTTTCCTTTAGAGATCAATGTGAGATTGAAAGCACGTGTACTTTTTCCTTTAGAGATTGATGTCAGATTGAAAGCACGTGTACTTTTTCCTTGAGAAATTGATGTGAGATTGAAAGCACGTGTACTTTTTCCTTTAGAGATTGATGTCAGATTGAAAGCACGTGTACTTTTTCCCTTTGAGATTGATGTCAGATTGAAAGCATGTGTACTTTTTCCTTCAGAAATTGATGTGAGATTGAAAGCACGTGTACTTTTTCCTTTAGAAATCGATGTGAGATTGAAAGCACATGTACTTTTTCCTTTAGAGATTGATGTGAGATTGAAAGCTTGTGTACTTTTTCCTTTAGGGATCTGTGTGAGATTGAAAGCACGTGTACTTTTTCCTTTAGCGATTGATGTCAGATTGAAAGCACGTGTACTTTTTCCTTGAGAAATTGATGTGAGATTGAAAGCACGTGTACTTTTTCCTTTAGAGATTGATGTCAGATTGAAAGCACGTGTACTTTTTCCCTTTGAGATTGATGTCAGATTGAAAGCATGTGTACTTTTTCCTTCAGAAATTGATGTGAGATTGAAAGCACGTGTACTTTTTCCTTTTAGAAATCGATGTGAGATTGAAAGCACATGTACTTTTTCCTTTAGAGATTGATGTGAGATTGAAAGCTTGTGTACTTTTTCCTTTAGGGATCTGTGTGAGATTGAAAGCACGTGTCCTTTTTCCTTTAGCGATTGATGTGAGATTGAAAGCACGTGTACTTTTTCCTTTAGAAATTGATGTCAGATTGAAAGCACGTGAACTTTTTCCTTTAGAGATTGATGTGAGATTGAAAGCACGTGTAGTTTTTCCTTTGGAAATCGATGTGAGATTGAAAGCACATGTACTTTTTCCTTTAGAGATTGATGTGAGATTTAAAGCACATGTACTTTTTCCTTTAGAAATCGATGTGAGATTGAACGCACATGTACTTTTTTCCTTTAGAGATTGATGTGAGATTTAAAGCACGTGTACTTTTTCCTTTAGAGATTGATGTCAGATTGAAAGCTCGTGTACTTTTTCCTTTAGAGATCGATGTGAGGTTGAAAGCACGTGAACTTTTTCCTTTAGAGATCGATCTCAGATTGAAAGCACGTGTACTTTTTCCTTTAGAAATTGATGTGAAATTGAAAGCACGTGTACTTTTTCCTTTAGAGATTGATGTCAGATTGAAAGCACGTGTACTTTTTCCTTTAGAGATTGATGTGAGATTGAAAGCTCGTGTACTTTTTCCTTTAGAGATCGATGTGAGGTTGAAAGCACGTGTACTTTTTCCTTTCGAGATTGATGTGAGATTGAAAGCACATGTACTTTTTCCTTTAGAGATTGATGTCAGATTGAAAGCACGTGAACTTTTTCCTTTAGAGATCGATGTGAGATTGAAAGCACGTGTACATTTTCCTTTAGAGATTGATGTGAGATTGAAAGCACGTGTACTTTTTCCTTTAGAAATTGATGTGAGATTGAAAGCACGTGTACATTTTCCTTTAGAGATTGATGTCAGATTGAAAGCACGTGTACTTTTTCCTTTAGAAATTGATGTGAGATTGAAAGCACGTGTACTTTTTCCTTTAGAGATTGATGTCAGATTGAAAGCACGTGGACTTTTTCCTTTAGAGATTGATGTCAGATTGAAAGCACGTGTACTTTTTCCTTCATAAATTGATGTGAGATTGAAAGCACGTGTACTTTTTCCTTTAGAAATCGATGTGAGTTTGAAAGCACATGTACTTTTTCCTTTAGAGAATGATGTGAGATTGAAAGCTCGTGTACTTTTTCCTTTAGGGATCGGTGTGAAATTGAAAGCACGTGTACTTTTTCCTTTAGAGATTGATGTGAGATTGAAAGTACATCTACTTTTTCCTTTGAGATCGATGTGAGATTGAAAGCACATGTACTTTTTCCTTTCGAGATTGATGTGAGATTGAAAGCACATGTACTTTTTCCTTTAGAGGTTGATGTGAGATTGAAAGCACGTGTACTTTTTCCTTTAGAGATCAATGTGAGATTGAAAGCACGTGTACTTTTTCCTTTAGAGATTGATGTCAGATTGAAAGCACGTGTACTTTTTCCTTTAGAAATTGATATGAGATTGAAAGCACGTGTACTTTTTCCTTCAGAAATTGATGTAAGATTGAAAGCACGTGTACTTTTTCCTTTAGAAATCGATGTGAGATTGAAAGCACATGTACTTTTTCCTTTAGAGATTGATGTGAGATTGAAAGCTCGTGTACTTTTTCCTTTAGGGATCGGTGTGAGATTGAAAGCACATGTACTTTTTCCTTTAGAAATCGGTGAGATTGAACGCACATGTACTTTTTTCCTTTAGAGATTGATGTGAGATTGAAAGAACGTGTACTTTTTCCTTTAGAGATTGATGTGAGATTGAAAGCACGTGTACTTTTCCCTTTAGAGATTGATGTGAGATTGAAAGCACGTGCAATTTTTCCTTTCAGAAACGCTTAACCCTCTCGAGCTCACAAAATGTTCTGGGTGAATAAAAAAAATAACCCCTGGGGTTCTAGAGAGTTAAGGACACAGGACACAAAATTAAATACCGTATATTAATACTTCTCGATGTGATAGAAAAAATATATAAAAGTACACAGGATCCCACAAAACGACAACAACAATAATTACATGGTACAAACTAGAACGGCACTCGGTAGAGCGCATGCCTCCTCCAGGCTGAACAGTTTAGGTTTTGTATCCCACTGATAGGCCGAGTCTGAATCCGGACCTGACCCAGAATCTAATCGGCTTGTTCTTGTTATTTACGCAACTCGTCCACCAAGTTTTGTCTGAATCCATCCACCACTTTTTGAGATATCCTGTTGTATATCGTTTTTGGCCTCAGCTCTCAATGGTGAAGAATCAGTTAATGAATTATTGTATCTGGATTCGAATCTTCAACAAAATCTAATCATTTCGTCATTGTCACAGACCCAAACTCTCGAACAAATTTCGTCGGAATCCATCCACCAATTTTTGAGATATCTTGTTCACAGAGAGAGAAACAAACAAACAGACAGACAGGGTTGAAAACGTAACCTCTGCCCACCTTCGGCAGTGGAGGTAATTATATTTTTTTTCCATATGTTTTACTTCATTTTGCATCCTCATTGATGCTCTCAGATAGAGGTGCAATTTGTTTGTGAAGGAAAACTTGCTGTCTTTTGATTAAATGCATCAGCGAAGCGACGGGTAAGTATACCTAGTCCATACTATAAAAGGAGCTGTGTGTGCGTCTGGCTGAGTTCCACCCATTGGTTGGAAAGTTTGGCTGACTCCACCCACAATTTCTGTCATACGGCCGGCAGCCATGTTGGTGCTTACTGCGATACAAAGCCAAACACATCTTCGGAGCTGCGATATTCACAATCGCCATGCCCTCCCTATAAGTTTTCCCTTCGGTGTAAAACGACCAAAGCGACAGTTAAAAGGATTTTGAGCGGAGAGGTATTACCGGACTTTGGAGGATCAGCTTCAGAGAATGAGGCAGCAGTCTGTTTTCTTTACATTACCCAAATGAATATGTGGCAGTGCTTTTTCTGTGGAGGTTGTGCAAGGCCTTGCTATGATTTCTGATTATTCGTTTAAAATTGTGGTTTGGACAGGCTGTTTTGATGTGGGAATGTCCATTTGTTTTTATGAGTGGAAGGAGGGTGAGGTAAGGTTGTGAGTGCAGAGTAAATATGGGACAGATTTGGAAGGGGGAGGTTGAAGCTTTTGTGGGGTGGCTGTGGACTATTGGTGGGGGGTGGGGGTGGTGTGGTGGTGGGGGTGGTCTTGTTGAGTTGTGGGAGTGAGGAGGTGGTTTGAAGGCTTGAAGTGGGGAGTGGATTGATGCCTTGGGGTTGGGAACAGGAGGGTGAGGACTGGAGTATTGGGGGGGGGCAGAGCAAAAACGTGACAGTGTTGGGAGGGAAAGGTTGAAATTTAAGGAGGGGAGGAGTAGTTTTGGTGTGGGTGGTGGGCAGGGGAGGTGCTGAATGGAGGAGTTGTCAGATTTGTATATGTAAGTTTGTTCACAGTAAAAATGAAATTTAGCCACGTGTGTGTCTGCTGTTGGTTGTTATCTACGTATGCGAGTTTCAAAAGGTGGAACGGAGCTCTTCCAGGTTTCAAAGTATTCACGTGTGTGTGTTTGTGTGTGCGTCACTTTAGGGTGATGACACAGACGGGTAATGTGCTAGTGTTACTAAAAGTAATGGAATTATAACCCTTAGTAAGTGGGAAGTTCCTGGTGTATATAGCCTGGTGTTGGCGCACTGGTTAGGGCAGCGGCTTGTGATCCAAAAGGTCCTGAGTTCAAGCCCCGTTGGGCCACTGAATTAATACACCAGCGGGTTGACTCAGCCTGTCATCCTTCCGAGGTCGGCGAAATGAGTACCAGTGTACTGGGCCGGTGTATACCCCGGTTAAAATAGGTGTACCATATCCCTGTGTCGTAAGAGGCGACCAGGGTTGCGTCAGGAAGGGCATCCGGCGTAAAACGTGCCAAATCACGATGCGGATCATACGGATGATCCGCTGTGGCGACTCCGAACGGGAGCAGCCGAAAGAAGAAGAAGTAAGTGGGAAGTTCCATAAGTTCTCAGAACGAGATGTTCAAAAGAGTCGAAAAAAATGCCAGTGTTTTAATATATTCAATTTACAGGTTCATGTGGTTCATAAGCAAATATATGCAAGGAATTCTTATTTTTAAATAATGGTTCCAATTATCCCAACTGTCATGTTGGGTTAGTCAGAGCAGAACTGTTCTGGCCAGGACTTTCACAGACTAGTTGGCCAGGCCTGACATTCGAATGAAAGTGCAGGAATTTGTAATTTGTTTATGATTCCAGTGACAACTTCCATACTCTCACCAAAAGACACCATGGGATCTGTGACTTCCACGAACGACCAGTGCTGACAGATGGGTCCTCCATCTTGACTTCCATCCGGTAGATGGCGCACACATTGACTCTTCACCCTGTATTCGAATCACCAAGGTGACAATTTATAGCTGAGTTGAGTTTTAAGTTGATATGAGTTTTATATACTTATGCAATTAAAAATATAAAACAAGTTTGGGTTTCTTGGATTATATTGTGACTATCTCTTTCTGACATTTTGAATGTCCACAGACTGGTGACGATCCAAATCATTACACTTTCACTCCAAAAATTTTATATTTTCCCTGACAATCAAAATGGCTTTGACATATAATACCATCTTTTTCGACCTTAAAAGATTTTTTTCTTTGCCTTTCATGTAATAGCCGATCAGCCCCGGTCCGAAATTTTGGTCACCGGTATCAAATTAGGGAAGAATGCTCATAGTTTTTTTTTTATGAAGGTATAAACCCCTAGAGTTGGAAAACATGTGATAGCATTGTGGCAGTGGCAGCTTTATGGGAGTTATCCCCCTTTTTCCAAAATGGCCACCAAATGCTCAATACCCTATATATAGCAGATTTTAGACCACCTAGAGCAGTGATACTGGTGTCTACGACTAGGCTTGAGGGGTCAGATATATCATTTCTGTATTTACCTAAAATAATGGATACAGCCTTAATATTAAAATTCAAGATGGCCGCCAAAATGGCTGCAGATACATATTTAAATGACCTCGTTTAAGGTCCTAGAACAGTTACGACAGTGATTTTGGTGTACATTTCCAATATTTTAGGTAAATACAGAAATGATTTACTGTTCATCGGCATCCACATCGTCATCCTCGTCCGTACTCTCCACGTCATCTGATGACCGATTCTCACAGTCTGACAGTTTGCACATATCAGTGCACTTAAGTCCATTTGCCAGACATACACAATTTGGCAGCGTACACTTCCTTGAACATTTGCAGGCCAGTAGGGCCAAGATAGCCTCAGGTGCTGGCTGACCATCCATCCAATCCACTACCATTAATTTCTCGGCTCCATCCATGTCAATTTTCCACCCTCTGCCAATGGGACTTGGTACATCTGGGTCTTGCTCAAGACATCTTCTCCATATTCCAGCCTGGTAGTTTTCCCTTTGTGCGTGTTTGACTAAGCAGTCCCTGCAGGGTGGAAGCTGATGACTCTCTATCTCACCTTTCTTAACACAGAACAAGTTGTACCTGAGATCATTGACCTTGGTGAATGCTGCTTTGGGGCCATAGAGGAGACATGTGACACACTCTAGTATGTTCATCAGTTCTGAGGAGAGGTCCCATTCCTGGCCCAACTCTGTGAATGTGTTCTTGATTTCCCTGTTGTTGGTCACTAATTTTAGAGCACTTGCCTTCCCTTTACCTGCGAAAGCACTGGTAGTGTCACATCCAGTGTATGCATGTATACCAATAAGAGCTCTGCAGACATCTTTGCCGACAGAAGCAGCGACTTTCCCGATGTCAACTAATCTAGTTCTGGTTCTCGTTCCACATTTCTGGAATAACGGAGCTCCTATCTTGTCATGGAATGCCAAACACATGATAAAGACATCTGTGTCCTCTGCGCATATCGCTACAGTCTGGTAGCCCTCTCGAGCAGCATGGACAGCATGGAAATGTAGGTGCCCATCTGCTTCCTCCTGCTGGCACTGGAGATCTGGTACCTCTTCACTGCCCTGTGATGTAATTCTGTAGCATTTGTCATCTACAGTTACATACAGAATCTTCTCATGTAGTTTCTCTCTGTACACTGGCTTCCTCCATTCACTGACAATGAAGCTAATCAGACTGGTTTTGTTAGTTATTCCTGTCAGGAAACTTCTCCATTGCCTCACAATCTGTGTGCTTGTGATACCCTGCATCTGGTGTCCAGTCTCTTCACCTCGTGCCGATCTCTCACTGTTCTTGATAGAATTATCTCGATACGTGTTGAACACAACATCTATTCTGCTACTTTTACTTCCTTCACGCAATGCCATAGACAGTATTGTAGTGGCAATGTCTCCAAACGTAGCTTGATCACCCTTTACTCTTTGAACTAAGTTCATTCCATCGATCACAGAAGCCGGATTTTGTTGGAGTTGGTCTGCTACTGTCACATTCTTCTGCAAAGTAGTGGCTAAGGAAGCTTTGTTTGTTTTCCTGAGTAATCCGTCTGGGGAAGAGAGAGCCCAGGGTAGTGGTCCCAAGGGGTGAGAGAGGATGTCCTCCATCATAAGATTGCACCCTTGTGCCATCACTATGATGCGACCAAAGAGAGACCGGTCAGCTTTCAAGATTATGTCCTTCCCACTTGTTTTCACTACCTTCTTCTTACACATATTTGTGAATGTCTTCAGCTTGTTAGTTTTCATCGGATCGTGAAATGGTTTCGCTGATGGGTTGTTCTCCAGTCTCTCGTTCTGGAAAGTGGCATAACTCTGCTCTCCAATATCACATGCCTTCATCAGGTCAGAGGCAATGTCTTTGGGTGCCGATTTTGCAGTAGAAATGCTTATGAGGTCTTGCTTCTCTGAGAATGGGTTGACCCAGGCTGGAATGAGGCTGAAGACTGCCGACACTGTTTCCTCGTCTTTTTGGATTCTGGGCTGCTGTAGATCAGCATGGTTGAGTTCTGATTGGTTACCATGCACCATGTCTCTTAAGTGTCCAAGAAATGCACTGCGGTACTCTGCTGTTATGGAGTACCTTTTGATGGCTCCTGCTTTTAGGCTGAACCGTGACGTGCCTCCAGGAGTCTGAGTGTCCTTGTTCACCGTAACCTCAATTGTCTGATCTACAGGTATCCGGCCAAAGGGATTATTGCTGGACCTCTGCACCGAGAAATGACCTTCCTGGAAGGCTCTATGTACATCAGAATTCTTCTCGGGAAGATTTGTCATCTGAGCAAAGTATGCAGACAGGTACCTGGCATAGTTGACCTTATCGTAGGCAAAACACCATGGGATCAAAGTTCTAATGGCATTGATGTGCAAATCCCAGTTTCCCTCACGAGAAGCACGCAGAAGGCCAAGTATCACGTGCTCTACCATGTCTATGTATGACATCCAATATCCCGATAGCTCCCCATTGTTGTGGCGGAGGTGTTCTGTGAAGGCTCTCCACAGGATCATCAACTCTAATAATTGTGGACTGTCGAGGAGATCACTGAAGTTATGTTGGTTGAGATCATCAGCTATGTCGTTCACTTTGTCTACACACGATTTGATCACAGCGCTCTTCTCCTCGTTGCTGTTTTCCCATAGTGTAAACTCTGCCCATGCTGGTCTCATCAAAGCTTCATAGATGCACTTGTGGACCCTGATAGCACGATTGTACTGTTTGCCGTCAATTACCCCATTAATGGACCCCTCCGCGACTATCCCGGCTTCTATGCATATGTCCTTCAAACCTGCATCACAGAACCGCTTTCCTATGATACTCAGTGCATTCATGATGGTGTGGAATGTTCCCATCCTCAAAAGTACATGGGAAAAATGCTCTTTGTGCTTCCAGGCAATTTCAATGGCTTTTGCATAGAGTGCTTGATCCATGACTACGACAAGAGTGTCCAGAGATAGCTCATTTCTGATTAGATCTGACTGCTTGAGAATTTCATAAACTGTAGTCAACTCTGTAGCTGGTGCATTGATGGTGGGCAGGTACCCAACAACATCTTCTGAGATTGATTCTTGGTCCCTGGTTTTGATATTAAATCCAGTCCAACTTGGGATTGTCTGACAGTCTGAGTTTGTTTGTCTTGCACGGACCCATGCCAGGTTATTGTTACAGGTGACTTGAGCAGACTTTTGTGCTTCCAGGATGTGGTTCTCGCTGGTTGGTAGAGGTTGTGGACCTACACGTGCACAGGCTACATAGACTTCCAGCTCTTCGTGTTCAATGTTGACTGATCTTTGTTTCAGTTTGTCAATGATTGGAAGTTCAGTCGTGGGTGGATGAGGTCCATAGACCTTAGGCTGGACCGCTATTCCGTTGACTCGATGTGACGTACCTTTTCCAGTAAGTGTCTCCTCCAGTCTGTCTATATTATCCCATGCAATATTTGTGAAGACATAGGGCTTGATGGAGGCTGGTAGAACAGCTCTCTGGTTGAAGCCCATTGCTAACTTCTGGAGACACAGAGTGGTATCATTCTCTTCCAGCTGGTCATAAGACACCCCATGTCCAAACTTATTCAGTGTCCGAATGACCTCAATGTTTCCAGTGAGTGCTTTTACCGCATAAGGAAGCAGGAAATGTTTTGGTGGTTTATACTGCCCACGTGTCACAGCGTATATCATGTCCTGGCTAAATGACTCGACTAGAATAGCAGTCCTTTGGGATTTATTCGTAGTACTAGTAGGATTTCCAGTGAGGACCCTGACCAGAAATCGCTCTAGCTGATTTGGTATGGCGATATGAGTAGCTACATCAGACGGATGATATGGCCACGGGGTGGAAATCAATTCCTGCTTGCTGGCCGTTCGGATATGTGACGAAGTCTGATCTATGATCTTGTTGACATCTGTAGACTTGGCTTTCCAAAGCTTGAGCTCCCGATGTAGAGTTTGATTTTCCAAGACAACATCCTTTAATGATACACAGCAGGGAACCATCAACAACTTTCCATTGTCGTCGGGAAATATTTCCACTGCACCTCCAAGCTCGGACTTCAGTCTTTCGTGCATATTCTTCTTCGTTGAATCCTTCAGAAGATTAACTCCACCAGACAACATTAATGATTCCAGTTTTTGGTCAAGGATGTGACTGGTATAAGCCTCTTGTTGAGAATAATTTCTGCTCTGATGTATTCGAAAAGTTCTTCGTAAGCTTCTCCTTCAACCTTGTGATACAGTATAAATTAATGTGTCTCTTTCTCTTCTTCATTCTCATTGTCTCTAGTATAATTCCTATAGCATGAAGTGTGATAGTGTGCCTCGGCGGCAACAATGTCTCTACTGGTTAGTGCTACCATCCTTTCGTCTCCCTTTCTGACGGCACTCTCTCGTAGTGTTTGATCTACTTTCAGTTGTGAAGCTAGCGTAAGTTTTCATGTGTATTGGAGTGCTTTTGGTACTTGACCTTGCTACAGAATATGCAGATCGGATCTTAAACTCTTGATTCTGTTGTCAATCTTCTGGAAGACCGTTTTGGAGGACAGCCACTACTACCAGGTAGGTCACTACTGCTTTCACCTGCTTTCCTTTTCAGTCTCCAAGTCTCTTTTCATGGTGAAGATGCTTCTACATTTTCGATGATAGAACATAATTGGAACTTCTTTGTCTTCAAGCGTTTTTGCAACGTCTAAAATGGGGACATGGTTCCTGACTTTGGCAGCTTCAAGTAAGGTTAGCCAGGAGTCATGAATGAGGACTGATTAAATGTTCATCTTCGTCGGATACTGCCTGGTGTATGATGCACAGTTTCTTGGCGGGTCCCTGGGGCGTTTCCATGCTGACGGACATCTAATGCTAGTCTACTGTATTCCAGGACTCTTACGTAGAACTTCCATAGCTACCACGATACCTGAAAAAGAGAATATAAACATTATATATATATATATATATATATATATATATATATATATATATATATATACACATACATTCAGCCTGGGGGGTTTGTCGGTATCAAATCGGGGGGGGGGGGGAGGGATGCTCATAGTGACTATCTTGGCCGCCAAAATGCCCAGTACCCTATATATAGCAGGTTTTAGACCACTTAGAGCAGTGATACTGATGTCTATGACTAGGTTTGAGGGGTCAGATATATCATTTCTGTATTTACCTAAAATATTGGAAATGTACACCAAAATCACTGTCGTAACTGTTCTAGGACCTTAAACGCGGTCATTTAGATATGTGTCTGCAGCCATTTTGGTGGCCATCTTAAATTTTAATATTAAGGCTGTATCCAATATTTTAGGTTAATACAGAAATGATACATCTGACCCCTCAAACCTGGTCGTAGACACCAGTATCACTGCTCAAGGTGGTCTAAAATCTGCTATATATAGGGTATTGAGCATTTGGCGTCCATTTTGGAAAAAGGGGGATAACTCCCATAAAGCTGCCACTGCCACAATGCTATCACATATTTTCTAACTCTTGGGGTCTACAACATCCCAAAAATCACTATGAGCATTCTCCCCCAATTTGATACCGACCAACCCCCCCAGGCTGATCGGTTATAACAACCATTATCAAATTCGACATGAGATTTTTATTGTGCATTCAAATGTATCCAACTGCCAAATGGATGTGAGATCTGGTTGTTTCAAGCTGAGTGACTTAGCAATGTTGCTGCTCACCTTTTGAGCTCTTTGATTCTAAATTTGTTTCTCACTTGTAGTTGACGCCATTGAAAACCGTTGCCTTGATGCCTGATGTTGCTTTCTTGCCAAAAAGAAACACCGCATCTCAGAGTGTGCTATCCATCAGATAGAACTTGGTAAAGATGGATGCCATATATATATATATATATATATATATATATATATATATATATATATATATATATATATATATATATATATATATATATATATGTAATATGTTTATGTTGTCATTGATAAAGATCAACACTGTACTGTAACCCAAAATGATTGGGCTCTTTGTTGAGGTTAAATATGTATAAATAAGTTACTGCAAATTTATGCAGATGTTATGCAATTTGATAGGAAAGGACTGTTCATTTTTTGTGAGGTTAATGTAATTGTTGGAACCGGTTGCGTTCACAGAAGATTGGTAAATTAATATATAAAGTTGATGGATGATGTGAGTGTGGAATGTGCATATGATGGGCCAAATAAGTAATAAGGAGTTCACAACACGCCCAAACACAGTTCAAAGCTGGAAACAAATTCCAGACAAATCACCACTTCATCGCAAGAGACTGGCCCGAATTTACAATTTGTTGAGGGTGGCGACGATAACTCGCCTTCTCTTCGTGACATTACCATGGGATCTTTAACATCCATAAACAAGCCTGTAGACTGGTCCTCCAAGTTAATAGCCTCCCGAGTGACGGCGTCATCATGTATGTGAATCACCAGGGTAATCGTTTATAGGTATGTCGAGATTTGAACCCAGGCTAGACAGCTCAAATTTTGTGCGCATAACTCGAAGCTATCTTACCAGCCCGTAAAGGTGGGTATACCATCAAGCGATTCGTTCATGCAAATCCTCAGTGATTCACTTCTACGTCACTTGATCTCCGTCCAAGAGTCCATCGTGCTCATCTCACAAATGTGTTTACGTCTCGTGGAACTTTTGCCATGAATAATTTATTTGCCTGAATATTGCCCCATAATTGGTGCTCAGTATAACTTGATCTATTCTTTTGCACAAACCACTCATGATTTACCTTGGGCACTCCAGCCTTGACTTCCTTTCCAGTCAGTGAGATTATTGATGAAGATTAGGAATAAAAAGCATACCTTGGCCTTAGGCCAAAGGTTATCTTGCCAAAAGACCTTGATTTGAGAGTTTCATTTTTTATGAAAAATCAGTTTTTTCTTCATGACGTCATAACGACAAAATTTTTATATATCTGAGAAACACTCTTCTTGGGCTTCAATTTGAGGTACTACTCCATATTGTTAGTCAAAGATTTAAAAATGACCTTCATGAAGGTCAACTTCGACCTTAGGCGCTAACCATGAAGGTCAAGGCCGATGGCCACCAAAAACTAATCAACTGAGCGCCTATCGATATGCTATATATCCACCAAGTTTGGAGATGATCCGATAAAACTTACTCAAAAGCTAAGGGTTTCGTTGATTTTGATGTTTGACCTGGTGACCTTGACCTTTGACCTTGACCTTCAAACTTTTGGGCGTCGAAAGCTATTGCGCTCACGAGTATACAACTATACATGTCAAGTTTGAGAGCCATTGCTTTAGAACTGTGACTTCGAGAGCAAGTTGAAAGTTGAAAATCAATTGCAACAGACAAATATATAAGCAAAAAAACAAACAATCCGATCGAGTAACATATTGTTGCGAATACGCGCCCGCCGGCGTGCGGACGGCCACGTCACTCGAATCGCGACCGCGTTGCCCACCGGACGGACAATTCAGTCGTGACCCTCCAGGAACTATCGCCCGGAGACAGTCACCGGTGGGCCTTTCGACCTCACCACAATCGTGCCAATCGGCCACCCGCGTAGGATAGGGTTGTTCGCCAAACTCGACCTACCTAAGTACCCACGCGGATGGTAAACCGGGCGATCGTACCTCGCCGCAGGTCGACTCCGGACACGAGCCGCTTGGGCGGCCCGTTCCATACTATCGGGATAACCGAGCGGTGTTATCGTCGACCTCGACGGTTCAAATTATTTACCGGGCGCTTTGCACACACTACAAACCCTTTACGTGAAGCAGGATGGAGGGACAATAAAGAAAAGACGAAGCGAAACGGGAAAACAGTTCACACAAAGCACATTTATTTCCCGGCACACGGAAAGCACACATACAGCCAAACAGTCAAAATGCACATATAGCAACCAAAACAAAAGCAACAATGACGCAGATTTAGTACCGACTACGCGCACACACGGCAACACTTGTACAGTTCTACTTTACAGACGGCGCCAACACACATTTACACAAAAGCAAAGGAAAGAAGCCACCCTCATAGACAAGGGGGCAGACAGGCCTGTAGGCCGATTGTGCGCGTGACCTGGAGGAGCGGCCAGGCCCGCGAGACCGGGGGGGGGCGTCCTACCCGCGTCCTCGTGATGCGTTGGTGGACAAGCCACATATGTGGCCGCGTGGCTGTGCCCCGACTCCGTGCTCCTTGGCGGGTTTCGTTGGCATGACGTTTGGAGTGGGGTGGGAACGGGGCCCCCTTTTTGCACTATCTCAGCGTGGGGGAAAGGGGAATTGTTGATGCCCTGGGGGAGGGAGATGGCTGGCTGGCTTGCGTCCCGCGACGAGTGATCCCACACCGCGACCTCGTCGCCGACCGCCGTCCTTCTCGCCTCGGACCCGAGCTCCTTTGCCTCTTCCCGCAACTCTTCTCAGCCGATTCCAGAACCCAACTCGATGACACTCTGATGACTTCGCCACCCGACTCGACTCACTCCATTCGCCTTGCGCTGGCCTCCTTATAGGCCGGCAGGAGCAGCTAATATGCAAATATCCGGATCAGGATGACCTCGGGGGCGGATCCACGCTCCCCCATTGGTCGGAGGAAAGGGGGCGTGAATCTCCCCTGATCCTAGAATTTGCATATATCGATTTCACACAGACGCGCCTGAAGGCGGGGCCAAGCCGCCCCGTGCTTGCTAATTGGACAAAGGGGAAGTGGGCGTGTAGCGTTCCTGATCCAAATTTTCCCTCGGAAAGGCCGCTATTTGCGCTTGCGGCTCGGTGCGTTCGGCAACAATCGCCAAACGGGCCCGAGACCGCCCGACGCTCAGTGTTCACAGGTGGTGCGGGAATGGCCGTAGAAGGAGAGAGGTGAAGGTGGTGGAGGGTTTTCGGTGGTGGTTTGATGGTTATGGTCCCGTTTGGGAATGGCGGTGATGCGGTGTTTACGGGATTGAGTTGTGAAGGTAAAGGTCGTGGCTGTTGGCGTTGTTGTTGTTGTCGGAGGGTTGGAGCATGGTTGTAGTTGGTGACGATGGCTGGCGTGGTGGTTAAGGTCGTTGTTGTGTGATGGCGGTTGAGACATGGTTGGTTCAAAATAATGATAGAACAGAAAAACGGCTCTCTCAAAGCGTCGCAGCCCGGATGAATCGCATATATCCCTCTATACAACGGGTTTGGGGCTAACTGCACATGTACTTAGAGATATCTCACCTATGGGCCCTGAATGGTGGTTTGCGAATTTCCACAGCCGTAACAATATCTTGCTTCGGCAAGATAATAAGATGGGGCCTACAACACTGCCTTGGGGTACTCCAGCCTTGACAGGGAGAGAGGATGAAAGGATTCCATTGGGAGCCACATGTTAGCCACAAGGGTGGAGGAAGTCAGTAATCCAAGAGTGGAGTTGGCCTTGGATTCCATTGGCAGAATTTGGAGAGCAGGGTTGGATGCCAGACTCTGTCGAAAGCTCAAGATATGTCCAGAGAGTCGGCCCTGATTTCATGTCTGATATTGAGGACCTCCATCCATTGTTGGGAGAGTAGAAGCAGCATGTACAAGGTCGAGTAATAAGGTCTGAATCCGAATTGATGATCTTTCTTGAACAAATCACATTTAAAAGTTATCCTCCAAAGCGATGAAGCTGAATCGAAGGGACGATCACTTTGTCATCGCAGACAGGTCAGTGGTCTCTTTTTTTTCTTCTACCGCCTACTTTCTGCTCTTGTACCCTCTGGTCTTTATGTGCTTTGTGCCCACAGGTTTCTTTTTCTTACCTACATCTTTTTCTTACCCCCTTCATTCTTTCTCGCCTCCTTTGTGTGTTTATCTACATTTGTTTTGTCCCTTGCCCTGCTGTTGGCATATATATCTCTCTCTCTCTCTCTCTCTCTCTCTCTCTCTCTCTCTCTCTCTCTCTCTCTCTCTCTCTCTCTCTCTGTCTCTCTCTCTCTCTCTCTCTCTCTCTCTCTCTCTCTCTGTCTCTGTCTCTGTCTCTGTCTCTCTCTCTCTCTCTCTCTCTGTCTCTGTCTCTGTCTCTGTCTCTCTCTCTGTCTCTCTCTCTCTCTCTCTCTGTCTCTGTCTCTGTCTCTGTCTCTGTCTCTGTCTCTGTCTCTGTCTCTGTCTCTGTCTCTGTCTCTGTCTCTGTCTCTGTCTCTGTCTCTGTCTCTGTCTCTCTCTCTGTTCTGTTGCATCCTGATCCATTCTGTGTTATAGCTCCTCCACTAGCCCTGACTTTATATTTTTAAAATCTATTGACTTAATATCTATATTGTTCAAAATATCCACAATATTCTTCCATTTGAAAACTCCTTAAGTCAGGGTGAGTCGGACAGTTAGTTGATAGAGTTATCCACTTCTCATTGATGAAAAAAAAAAGAATAAGAAGGTTCTCTCTATTTTTAGATTTAACTTTAAAAACTGGATGCAGGAAGTTATGTCAATAAGTTTGAAATTTACTTTTAAAATGTCTGGCATTCGCTCGCATCACCAGTGAACATCATGCAAATGTGTTGATCGCATTTGAATAATGATCTACTGGGATTTACTTGGACAAATGACCTCAGTGTATCTCCAGCTGAAAAGCATCTCATGTAGAGATTGGATGAGGGACAATTTCAGCACCTGCAGAAGGTATAAGAGCAACGGAGAGAGAAAAGGTGATGTGGCACACTTAAAGAGGAATGCAAGTGGGAAACTACACACCAATTGTTTTTTTTTATTATGACTCTAAAACAAACTACAGTGGTAATTACACTATTGGAGAGAATAATGTTTGTAACCTGCAATAATTGAGAAACAACGGTAGATAAGTTAACAGAAATGGAAGTCATTGCCTTTTTTGTGCCCAATATATTTACAATCTTCATCAACAGGGTCCATGAATGTTGAGAAAGTCCAGCAATTTATGAAATCGATGTAATTTCTACAGTATTGGATGAAATCTAAACCCATAAATCTCTTTCAGCTCCTATTTTCCGTAACCTAAGGCATGCTATGACCGTAGACTTGTCTCCGGTCTGATACTATTTTGGCGAGGGTAAAACACGATGATTACTTACTTAAAATATTTTGCTCTTTCAAATTTATAAAGCTTGAGGTGGTAGGTATTGTTGATCCAAAGAAAGCCCATGACAGATAGGTGACATTACACAAAGCATTCCAGTAGCTAAAGCCAAATAAGTTTGGACTATAATGGGAATGAAAGGGGGATTACGAACAATCAACAGTGCCGATGCAATCTGATGATCCTTCACCCGGCGTCCTTCCAGTGAGCATTTGTGCTCGCGTTTGGGAAGAGTAAACAGACGCCCTGATAGGTGTGTCAAGACGATTCTAGCCGTGTGGTTATGCCTCGCCTCATCAGTCACTGCCGAGAATACTGATGATGTCTCTTTTATTCCCAATGGTTAGCTGCTTATAGCTGCTTACCCAGGCAGAGCAGAGGCGGCATTCAGGGTCATAACCTTCCTTTTCTTCTTCTCCCCCTTTTCCCAGTGCTGGACAAGCAATGGGATTGGCTGGGTGACACATGACATATTACTCTGCAAACAAACTCTGTCTTCGAGCTTTGCAAGCAGGGCTGCGGTGCAATATTTTGTATATTAGAAGCAAAAAATTGGGCTGGAGAAGTGTGTGTGTGTGTGTGTGTGTGTGTGTGTGTGTGTGTGTGTGTGTGTGTGTGTGTGTGTGCGTGTGTGTGTGTGTGTGTGTGTGTGTGTGTGTGTGTGTGTGTGTGTTTTCACTGATGGCACTGCTGTGAGCATGTGCAGATTTGTTCATAAACTATAAACTCTGTAATTTGGCTTTTGAAGTGCATTCACTATTACATCAACCCATCCACTAACAATGCAATCAGTTCCAAGCATATGAGGCATTCCTTCCTTTCAATAGAAGCTTAGATAACAGCACAGCCTGATAATCTGCCATTCCTCGAGTTGCATATTAGTAAAGTAAGACGTTCATGTTTTAATGGCGAACCATTAAAGACCAAACAGCTCTTCTTGCCTAGTTCTTTGTTTCAGTGATCTAAGTCCTACACTTGCTGATCCCCTGATACTCTGAAAAGTGCAGATTTCCATCTCTCTGAACTGAGTCAGGAAATCATTGCGTCTGCCACCGAAGCTGGGTGGAGGTTATGTTTTCACACCTGTCTGTTTGTCTCTTTGTCTGTGAACAGGATATCTCAAAAAGTTGTGGACGGATTCGGACGGAATCTGGTGGACAGGTGTGGTGTATGATGAGGATGAATCACTTCCATTTTGGAGAACATTCGAATTCACATCTGGATACGAGAATTTAAAAAAAAAATCGTGATTCTTCACCATTGAGAGATAGAGGCTAAGTCAGTCAAAATGACAGTTGGCTGACTTTGGATAATTTGTTTTTGCTTTAATGATGGCAGAAAGAAAATGCTGATGGGAATTGCAAACACAGCGAGTAAGTTCTCGTTTTGATCACAGTATCATTGTTTGTAAAGGCCTTTCAGGAATTTCTACAACGTTGAAATTCCCTTTGGTTATGAACCTTCTGTGAAACTAGCGTTTATATATTTTGTGACTGGGTAGCCTGTGTGACAATTTTATCGGTGGTGCATTTGGTTCAAGGGTAACAACTCCTATCCAGTGATATTGATGTGAGCCCAAATGCACTTATTCTTTTGCTTTATCCTGCCTTTTCCACTGTTCTTTCTCTGTTTACCCTCGCCAAAAAGAGAGGGTTTTGCATTCGGGTCTATTTGTCTGTTTGTTTGTTTGTCTGCACAGAATGTGCTGACATAGGCTACAAACACCACCTAGTGGTAGCCAGTCATACACGTTCTCTTATTTCAACCGAGTACCTCTATAAAGTACAGTGTGTTCAATTAGAATGTGAGTACCTCTATAATTATGTACAATTAGAATGTGAATACCTCTAAAAAGTATTGTTATGGTTTTGGAAAACTTACCCCAGGGGGAGAGCATACATGGCCATGTACTGTAGGTGACCTGAGGATCAGTTATTTCATTAGTCCATATCGAGATAGTCCTGGTTCCCTCGTCAAAGGGCTGATCAGGTGGCATGCGTTGGCTCAGCTGTATTTTTCCAGGGTAATGTCTCTCCTCTCCCCTCTGTTACTTTCCATGATTCGTCCTTCAAACCATTGGTCCATTTACTTCCTCTGCTTTCTCAATCCATCAATTACCTCTCCTTTGTCAAGTATCCTTTCAACAATCCCTCCTTCACCCCATCGGTGTTATCTTCGGCCCAAGGCCATTCCATCATCCCTTGTTCCAGTGGAATTCCTCTCCGGGTTACCTCCATTTGCGCATTGCTTAACTTGGCACGTTTGACCCGTCTGTGGTCATTAACACATCGGATGCTCTCACATGCATATTTATGTCATATTTCACATGTATGTTCATGGTGCTTGGTGCTCGTCGTGGCCTACGAGGTGTGGCACTTCTTGCAGGCATGGTACAGTGCAGAACTGCATGAATGGGCGTTTTGTACACACACTGAGGTGGCTGGAAGCTTCCGTTGCGGCTTTGGGCATGTAAAGGGAGGGTGAGGGCTGCGATGAAAGTTCCCTCAGAGTGGCATGGTGTTTTCCACAAGTGATGTCGTGGACCCGCTCCTGTTGGCTGCAGACCAATGGGGGAGAGAGAAGGCTTGTGGGAGAAGGGAAGAGAGCTCATGAGAGAAGGAGAGGCCATAACGGAATGCAACGTAATTTACCTGTGAGCGAATGTTTGTGCCTTGAAGGAGATTGATGGTTGTGAGAGAAGCAGAAGGCAGAAGTGAACAAGGAAAGCTCGCATGATCAGGGACTAAAAGATCTCTGGAGCAGACTGCTTGGAGAACAGAGAGGCATGAATGAACAGGACCAGCTCACATGAGCATAAGACTCAAAGACTGAGAAGGCTCATGAAGGAAGGAACAAAAGTGTGTGAGGGTAAGGAAAGGAAGGTTTCACAAGCACGCAAGCAGTTGGTGTCGACCTTCCGTGGAAAAAGAACACTCCTTCCACGAGCATTATCCTGTCAGCCATGAAGGACGAGGAGGGTGAACGGTAGCAAATGATGGGTCATGAGCAGGAAGAATCAGAGACAGAGGAGGGTGAGTTGCCTATATAGCTCGCATAACTGGGATGCCAGATAGAACTCACCTATTGGGTCTGGGCACCAAAAGCTGGGGCAGAGGAGGGTGAGTCACATATCTAGGATGCCAGAGAGAACTCGGCAACTCGGTCTGGGCACGAGAAGCTGAGGCAGAGGACGAATTGCATATCTGCAATGCCGGTGAGGACTCGCCTACGGGGTCTGGGCACCTCAGCGACGAGGTTGTGTGTCCCCATCGTGTCACATCACCACTGCCCATCTTCTTCATCCATTTTCCTCCGCATTCTCTTGTATATTTGGGCTGTGTGAGGTCAGGGAGAAAGGAAAAGGCTGCTTTCTTTTCTCCATACATTACTTTTATTTTATTTTCAAGATCTTTTTTTTGCTCTTCTACCTTGAGCGAATGATGGCCAAGTCTATTGTTTAAGTAAGATTGAAGAAGAATACGTGGTTATGGTGAAATCTCATGTGTACCTTTTTGCTTTCTTGATGATCAATACCTGCTTTTAAATGGTTGCTTGCCTGTGTGTTTGTCATAAATAATTGTTTGTTTATATTTCCAACATGTCTTGTTTGTCTTTTCCTTTATTGGTCTGACGCAGTGCACAAGTAAGGTTAGACAGGAAGTTGTACCCGAATAATTTGCTTTGTTAGCCAGCACCCACTCACTGT
This sequence comes from Eptatretus burgeri, assembly GCF_056783735.1. Taxonomy (NCBI): domain Eukaryota; kingdom Metazoa; phylum Chordata; class Myxini; order Myxiniformes; family Myxinidae; genus Eptatretus; species Eptatretus burgeri. The sequence goes on from NC_140964.1 coordinate 116,861,185, forward strand.
AATGCTCGGCAGTAATCCAAGTGTGTGCTGAGGGAACGTGACCCTAATTAGCTGACCATCCACAAGTAAGGTATCACGCGAAGTAGTGTAACCCTGCCCAGATTTGCCGTGCCGATCAGCATTCGTGGTTGCCCAGCAACATGCCTATGTGCAGTTATCTGTGCCCAGTGACCTCAGCACCGGGCGTTTGCTTTTCCTTGTGGCAAGCCTCGAACCATAGATCCGTGAAGGTAAGTAAAATTAGAATGTGAGTCCATCTCTAAAGTATATGCATTTGGATTGAGAGTACTTCTATAAAATACATACTATAAACCACACAAAAGTATGGGAGAAAATATGCAATCTTTGATTGCTTGTTCTAGTTACTTTATTGTTTTTCTTCCAGATTTTTTTTTGTCCATGAATTTGCTCAATTATAATTTTGCTTTCATAGCATCTGGAGGAGAGTTTAATGGCTTAATACCATGCCTTTTTTATTACCTCATTAATATGTTTGCATGTCATCTTCATGTGTCACTGTTGTTGTTTCTTTAGCAATGTGCCATTGTTACGTTCACAAAAACGAGTCTTTCCACAATTTTGCATTTTGAGTGCACACTTTATTTTTTTCTTTATAACCAGTTGAATGTACTTACAGTGCTTCCAAGTATTCATGGCACAAAGCAAATAGTGCTCTCGAATCTTCTGGTCTGTTTAGACCCTTTTACGTAGGTCTACTCATTTGGGAAGCAAAACAACAGGAAGCTAACATCAAATCACTCTTTGGAGCTTCAACTTTAAACATGGTTTCCATCTTGAATTTATTCCATGATGGAAGAAAGCATTAACAGTAAATTTACAAAACATAGTACTCAAGCTCCTGCCTTCAATGCAGTGCATTACTTACTTTGTGTAATGGCCATTAAGATGCGCACACTCAAAGTACTTGTTCAGCACTATGCCAATGCTGTTTGTGGATCAGACGTGAATTTGTGGTGTCTGTGGCAAACATTGCACGAATGTGACATTGTTGGAGAAAAAAGCATTTCTCCGGGCCTGGCGCCGAGGATGGTCGGCTCCTCACTTTGAAATGGAGAGTTAAACAAGCGATTGATTTTTTTTTTTTTTTCTTCCTGGAATTGGAACAATAGAGTCGTGTGGTCACCTTTGCACTTACAGCTGAGCTTGAATTTGCTGCACACATACACACACACACACACACACACACACACACACACACACACACACACACACACACACAGACACATACACACACACACACACACACACACACACACACACACACACACACACACACACACTATTTTTTCCCAATGGAGGCAAAAAGAAAATAAGTGATGCAGACTTGTCCTGAATTTCAGTCACATCAAAACCCAAAATGAGTTTCTCTGTATTCATAGTTGAAAAGTTTTTCCTTGCATATCACAGGAGTTTTTTTTTTTTTTTGAAAATAAGTTGGAATGGGATGATTGTGGAAGATGTTACATGTTGTTGTATTTAATGGCAAATAAGATTGGGGAGCTTTGGGGGAGGGATGGTAACAGGATGTGATAATAATTGAATGCAAGATTATTTCTGCAACATGCAGAATGTACCTTTATGGCAATACCAACTTCTCTTATATTGCTGTTGTGAGAGAGAGATAGAGATAGAGATAGAGGTGTGTGTGTGTGTGTGTGTGTGTGTGTGTGTGTGTGTGTGTGTGTGTGTGTGTGTGTGTGTGTGTGTGTGTGTGTGTGTGTGTGTGTGTGTGTGTGTGTGTGTGTGTGACCAATTGATGGAAATTGTGTTGGTTGTTCATCTTATTGTATGAAAAGCATCGGCTTGCAGGAGGAGATTATTTTCATAAACCCATATTCATTGAATAGATATATTCTCCAGGGAATGGAATCTTCACTGATTCCCAAAAGCATAAAGGTAATTTGAATGTAAAATTGCCACACATCTCTGACAGATCAGCTGTGTCTTCATACTGTGGTCTCTCATGTATGATGTTACCATTCAATTAGCATGTGGTGTCCTGTCACTGCAAGTGGTACATACATATAGAATTTTTTTTTTTTGCATACATATGTATTTTATATACACATACACATGTATAGGTACATATATGTGTATGTGTATATATATATATATATATATATATATATATATATATATATATATATGTATATATGTATGTATATATATATATATATATGTATATGTGTGTATGTATGTATATATATGTATATATATATATATATATATATATATATATATATATATATATATATATATATATATATATATATATATATATATATATATATATATATATATATATATATATGTATGTATATATATATATGTATGTATATATATATATATATATGTATGTATATATATATATATATATATATATATATATATATATATATTTAATAGGCTGCCGCTCAATGATTTAAATCATAACCACACTAGAAATCGAAGTGTCAACATCACCGTCATACCGAAAAAAAAAACAAAAACCAGGGAGTCTGGAACACTGACACTAACCATTACCTTGACGTGTTTCGACTAATGAGTAATTTACAAGTAACGTGTGTGGACGTGTATCAACGATCGCATAACGTGCCTACAACACGTTACTCATAGGTTAGAAATAAGTTTTGGGTACGCTAAACATTAACTCGACGTGTTTCGACTTATGATTGACTTACAAGTAACGTGTGTCGACGTGTGTCAGCGATCGCATAACGTGCCTACAACTTATGGCCAGCGTAACGGAACTTGTGAGCCATACGCTGGCATAAGTCATAAAATTTCAAGTATGCTAAAATTTGAGGACAAACGCAAAGTACAACGATGAAAGCCAGCATACTACGACGTATTGCAGTGTTTTTCAGCGTGCTCTCAATGTTTCCAAAACTTACCCATAATGTAACGTATTCGACGTGTGCCAGCGTTTTAGACATTTTTTTCAAAAATCGGCATAAGCTGGATAAAACGTCAAGGTGTGACTGGGCCTTAATGTAATACTGGAGATAAGTTGGTAATCTAGTACGTTAGGAGAGGAATTTGTAATTTGTTCAGGGTACCGGTGATAACTCGTCTACTCTTCGTTGAAAGGCACAGTGAAAACTTTAATATTCACCATCTACCAGCCAATACACTAGGCTTAATTTCCACTTGAAGGAAGGCATACTTTGTAATGTAACACCAATCTGACAGTTTATAGATGGGTAGGGAATCAAATCCAGGTGAGACAACTCAAAGGTAACTGTGCTTCCTGTGTATCATTCTGTAAGACACCCTGAGTAGTAGTGTAGTAGATAGTAGAAAATCGTGCAAATTATGATACAAGCATAAAATTTGGCATTTCTGTTCTGCAGGGCTTTCTCATCAAATCTTCCCAATTGGCCATTTGAAAATCCAAAATTTGAAGAAAAAAAAAACTTCTAAAATATTTGAACTCACAGCTGGCTGAAATTCTTGAAGCGCAATTGAACATCCCAGACAGAGAACCCAGGGGAGATGCAGTCATCATTGATGGCTCAGCACTTATCAATGCCCTACCTCCACACACTTCAAAGATATTTGATGACTTTGCTAAAGCAGACATCATCCCAAAGGTGGAATCATATGGTGCCAGGTAAGAGAGGGAGAACGTAGTGTTTGATGTCTACAAGAAGTCAAGTCTGAAGTCCGAGGCAAGGTCGAAAAGGGGGCAAGGAATCAGAAGAGGATGACAGGAACCAGTAAGACCCCAAGTAACTGGAGAAGCTTTCTTCGAGATGACAGCAACAAGACTGAGCTGTTTCACTTCCTTGCGGAAAAGATGTGTGAAGCACAGACGACAAGCACAGTCATTGTCACAAAAGGAGAAGATGCCATTAGCAACACAAGGAAGTCACTGGATGCTGTGTCTTCATGTTGTCAGGAACCTGACACTCGAATATTTGTACACGCCAGGGATGCAACGACGGATGGTAGCAAGTCCATTATCATTAAGGCTAATGACACGGACGTACTAGTCATAGCAATATCTGTACTGCCATCCTTACAGGAACTAGGTCTTGAGAACATGTGGATTGCCTTTGGCCAAGGAGCCAAGGCGCGATGGATTCCAGTCCATGAGGTAGTTTCTGCAATAGGGCCTGAGAAAGCGAGAGGGATCCCATGCTTCCATGCTTTCACTGGATGTGATGTCGTGTCTGCCTTCCGTGGTAAAGGGAAGAAAAATGCATGGCAGACTTGGAACGTCTTTGATGATGTTTCTGAAACATTCACCAATCTCAGCCAGCATCCAACATTGATTCGTGATCTTGACTTTTTTGAAGTTTTTTTTTCTTCTAATATTTCAAAATTTGGATTTTCAAATGGCCAATCAGGCAGATTTGATTAGAATCCCCTGGAGAACAAATGTGCCAAATTTGATGCTTGTATCATCATTTGCACGATTCCTCTCAAAAATTGCTGTTATCTGCCCCAACTATAGTACTGTAGTATTTACACACTCACCCAGTACTTATTACTGTTATTTTCAATTGTTTTGTCTTTTTCATGGTGGTTAAGGTAAAAATGAAACGACTTGATCAGAAAGTGATGCAGCTGTTTTCTGCCTGTAAATTGTATAAGAGGATTTTCTTTTAAAAAATAAATAAAGAAGAGAAGGTTTCGAGAGGTTTTCTGCCAATGCAAAATTTTACCGGTTTTTATTGTGGTCTCGCTGCTCTTGTCACGCCACCGCAACACCCAACCTCCACCCCTTCACTTTGCATGAGTCCACCAAATATCCTTATCTTGTTACCCTCTCCAAGTTTCAACTGTTCAATCACCTCCATTCATCCACCCCCTCTCCTTATCTTTTTCATGTTTACCATATTTTCAAATCGTCTATCTCACACTATTCCCTTAAGGACTTCAAATCTGCTGCACACCACCACCTCATGGTCACTTATATTTCTCCCTCTGAACTTTAGTCCACCCATTGAGACCTTGTCCCCTTTTCATCTGCAACTCTTATCCTAATCATGTGGTGAATCGAAATGTTCCTGTCTTCCTGGGTCCCTTTCACTCCAGTTTTTTTATTTAAATAGTACACAGAATCAAGGCTCGTGGAAGAGCAAGGACATTGAATGGACCACGACGCAACAGAAGACTTTGTGTTTGTTAAACCTTTGCTCCATGTTGTTGTACTCTTCAGTGTGCTTTTATAACTGTATAAAAAGCCAATAGTCTTCCCTTCCCTTTATATTACAGGAACTTGAATTTAGTTTCCTACATTAATGTAATACAACATAAGCCACAATAACAACAGCTTCCAAACGTTGCATTTTAAAAATCCCTGTAAATTATAGACCTGGTCTCCAAATATATATGGAAGACCAAGATATGTGCTTACATGTTTGGGTGGATGTGTGTGTGTGTGTATGTATATATATATATATATATATATATATATATATATATATATATATATATATATATATATATATATATATATATATATATATATATATATATATATATATATATATATGGAAGACCAAGACAAATGCTTCATACACTAAGATAACAAAGGTCATGGCCAGGTGAGTAACATGACACGAATGGGCATGATCAACCATTTGAAAGACAAATTAGATTCCTCTGACAGACAGCCAACATGGGCAATTGTGAAACATTGGCAACCTGCACAATCTTTTTTTTTTGTATACCTTGTCGAGGCTCGTATGAAAGCTAACACACAACGCACAGCAAGGGGGGGGGGAGTGGGAAGGACTCAACAGTGGGGAACAGAGACCCTCGGAGATCTGTGGAAGGAAGAGGGATGGGGCTGGGAACACGGGGTATACAATATGGGCATTACAGGGACTTTCAGGAAGGAAAACAGGAAATTTGAATGAGATGGGTTTGGGGTGGATTAACGAGGGTAGAAAAGATCGAGGATTTGGATGGGGGACGATAAGAGCTGGTGGTGAACAGCTGTTTTGAAGGCCTGGAGGGAAGAATGGGATTGAACAGAGTGAGGGAGTTTGTTCCAAAGGTGGGGAAAAAAAGAGGAATGAAAGAGTGAATGTGAGCAGTGATTCGTGATTTTGATAGTTTTACCAGAAGAAGGTTGTTGGCGGACCTTGAGCACCCTGCGGAAATATGGTGGGGAAAAATCGCAGACACAGCAGGGGGGGGGGCGAGAACAGAGAGGAGACGGTAGAAGACAGAAAGACCATCGACCTGCCTGCAGTGAGAGAGTGAGAGGCCCAAAGACTCAGCCTCATCGCAGGAGATGCCAATGATACGAAATGCCTTGGTTTCCACAGCGTGAAGCCGAGAAAGGTGGGAGGCACGAGCACCAGCCCAGAGGGGAAAGCAGTACTCCATCAGGCTGTGGATGAAAGCTTTGTAAGTAGTCTGGAGCTCAGGTGGACCGAGGAAGGACTTTGCACGATGGAGAATTCCCATTTGGCGACTGGCTTTGGAGGCCAGGTTGGAAATGTGGCTTTCCCTGGAAATATCATGGCAGATCGTGAGACCCAGAAGTTTGAAAGAAAGGACTTCTTCCAGAAGATTGTTGAGAAAGTGGATTGGGGGAGGGGGGGAGAGAGGTGGGGGGTCCAAACGGTTCTTTCAGAGAGACATTGTGAGAGTGTGAGATTTGTCCGGATTGAAAGACATGTTCCACATTTTGGACCAGTCTGTGATTTTACCCAAGGATTTTGTAAGGATTGCTGCAAGTATTTGACCAGCTCATGATTTTATCAAGGTCTGCACAGAGCGAAGAAGCTGCTGCTTGCCAGTCTGAGGGATGACAGATGGTACGGCAGAGGGTGGAGTCATCAACAAAGAGATAAAGAGGATTTCGCAGAGTCAGAGAGATCATTGATGAAAACCAGAAAAAGAACAGTTCCCAGAACACTGCCCTGAGGAACTCCAGCCTGGACAGGAAGATGGGATGAAAGAACTCCATTTTGGGCCACACGTTGACTGCGACAGGAAAGGAAGTCTGTGAGCCATGAGTGGAGATGGCCTTGAAACATTAAATCCCACATGATTTAATGTTTTTCCTTTTTCTCTGTCAGTGTTTAGAAGAAGAAGATATCTGCTCCCATCTTTTTCATATCGGAGTACTGTTGAAGACTCAAGAGCAACCAATGATGCACTTTATTGCTTCTGATCTTCAAGATGATTGTGGTGTTGACTGATTTCCATTGTGCCTCAACTCATGTACAATAATGTTTGTCTGTAATTCTTACCATCCGACCATTTTGCCTTCACTAGTTGGTAATTGATGTTAGCAGCATCCCGTGACTGGATTAACAACATTATCCAAAAAAATTAAAGAAATTTCATTGAGCAATGCAGAAACTCACAAGAATTAAGTTGAGGTTTGAGATGTAATTTTTTTTTCCTTTAACAATTTATTTGTTTAATGAGTACAAACATATAATTGTGATTTTCACACTTCAAAACGATTAAAAAGAGAGAATTGTTAATAACTTGATTTCAAAGAACATTGCATCCGCACGCCGGATTTAGTGAGTGCACTGTATTTGATCTGATAATGGTATAGATCCTGGCACTATCGGGAGCACACCAGCAGAGCTCAGAAGAACTTGTAATAGCTCTTACCAAGTGAACTGCAACAGCTTCTGTGTGCTGAGAGTGAAGAACAAACATTTGCCCTCCATAGCATTCTTTAAGATTGGACTTATCTGCAGTTCCTGCAGAGACATAGCCTTGGCCCTTAAATTTTACTTCCACAATCCTGCCAGGCATAGTGTCACAAGATTTACCCAAACAGAATTGCTCGACAAAATCATAGGGGAAGCATGACCTTTTAGATGACCTTTTTTGTCCAATATTGGTTTGGTACATATTTCCTTACACTTTGATTCAAATGGCAAAGCTGCCTCAATCATTTTCTATATGACAACATCAATTAATTTTATTTACTTATTTGTACATTGTGTCAAGGCTCATGGAGGATTGAGAACACAGAACAGCATAAAAAGTAACAGACTGGAGAGAATAAGGTATGGCATAAGGGACTGCATGCCTGGTGTTGGCTTAATGGTTAGGGTGGTGGGCATGAGATCATATAATAGGATCCTGAGTTCATAATCCCCCTCGGCTGTTGAATTAAACCAGGTGGGGTTGACTCTTCCTGTAATCCTTCCGAGGTCGGCAAAATGAGTACCAGCTTGCTAGTATCCTGCGTCGGAGTGGCAACACGTCCAGGATTGTGCCCAATAGACAAGGAGACTGTTTAGGCAGCACCAATCCTCTGCACAGAGTATGGTCCCAATGGATGAATGGATAAGGGACTACTGTGCAAGCTTCAGTCATTTGATGTGTTGGGTGGAATGTTGTCCATAATTTCTGCTTTCCTTTCTAAGTGTAAGTTGAAGGTAGTCTTTGGTGGTCAATCATCTCTTATTTGCTCTGTAAGTTTTGGTATTCTTCAGGGTTCTGTTCTTGGTCATACTCTCTTCTTGGTATATATCAATAACTTGTCTGATGACGTTTTATCCCAGCTCGCCATGTATGCCAATGATGATGCCGATGTCACTCTTCCATGAGCCTTGACTCTAGATAACGAAAAATAATTTCCACATTCTACTGTATATCCCCTAATTCATGTAACACTCCTCGTAGTGAGGTTTTTGCCTTACTAAACAATGAGTTGGAGAACGTTTTGAAGTGGGGTCATGATTGTCTGGTCAGCTTTAATGCCAAAAATACCAAGTTGCTGTCCCTGGCTCGTTTTAGAGCCGGTGCTTTTCCTCATGTGCACATGGGTCTTTTGATCTTGTCGGAAGACCAGTGGCTACTTGGTCTTGATGTCTCCCCTAATCTCAGCTCGGAGAAATATATATATATATATATATATATATATATATATATATATATATATATATATATATATATATATATATATATATATATATATATATATATATATTGTTACGGATTCTCGCCCGCCGGCGTGCTGACGGCCACGTAACTCGAATCGCGGCACGTCGCCCACCGGACGGACAATCCAGTCGTGACCCTCTCAGACTAACGCCGGGAACCAGTCACGGGTGGACCTTTCGGTCTCACCGCGATCGAGCCAATCGGCCCCCGCGTGGGATAGGGTTGCTCGCCAAATTCGACCTACCTAAGTACCCACACGGAGGGTAGACCGGGCGATCGCACCTCGCCGCAGGTCGACTTCGGACACGGGCCACTTAAGCGACCCGTTCCGTACTATCGGGATAACCGAGCGGTGTTATTCGTCGACCTCGACGGTTCGATTAATTATCGGGCGTATTCAGCCCACTACCAACCCTTTACGTGAAGCAAGATGAGGATTCAATGAAAGAAATGACGAAGCGAAGCGGGAAACAGTTCAACACAAAGCACATTTATTCGCGATGAACGGAAAGCACACATATTCAATTCCACCAAAAGCACATAGAAAAGGAAAAGAAACACAATGCAATTTTACACAAAAAGCAAATGTAAAAGCGAAGACACAATGCAGAGCTAATACCGACTACCGAGCACACGGCAACACTTATACAATTCTACTTCACAGACGGCGCCGACAACACATACCCAAAACCAAGAAAAAGAACACCCTCAAGGATGAAGCGGGCCCGAGGCCGAGACCGGGTCGGGCCTACCTGTCTGGTGATGAGACGCGGAGCGGCGATGGTGCCTCAACTCCGCGGGCCTCGCGGACAGTGTCTGGTAAGGGGTGGGAAAGGGGCCCCCTTGGTCGCACTATCTCAGCGCGGGGGGAAACAGGAGGGGGTTGCTGATGCTCGGGGAAAGGAGGATTTTTACTCTGTCTCGAGTCCCGCGACGAGCGTCTCCACCTCGACCAGGTCGCTCCGTCGGCCTCCCTGGTGTGCAGCTCCCGGCACGACGCGAGCACCCCCTCGTCTGCCTTCGCCGCCTCTCCACAGCTCCGTCCTCTTCGCTCCGACTCCAACGCACACGACGACGACGACCAACGACCAACCTTTCTGACGAACGCAGCCGCTTATATAAGCCCCGTGGCTTCACCTTTGACCCCCTGCCTTCGACCTCTCACCTCGCTCCCCATTGGCCCGAGAAAAAGTGGGCGTGAATGCATTTTGATCCATGAATTTGCATATAGCGACCGCCCTCCAACGCCCTGGAGGCGGGGCCAAATCGCCCCTCGCTCACCGATTGGACGGAACAAAAGTGGGCGTGTGTCGTTTTTGATCCGTTTTTGGAGCGGAAAATCCGTGGTTTTGTACACGCTGTTCGGCGCGCGCCCTGCACGAGTCCAACACCGGTACCCACAAGCGGCGCAAGAACGGTGGCGATGCGACGGTTGCGAGGTGTGACGTGAAGCAGCGCCGCGGTGGGTGGTTGATGTTGTGGTTGGTGGTGGTAACAATGGCGGTTGGTCCAAAATAAAGATAGTAAAAGAAAAACGGCTATCCTGAAGAGTCGCAGCACGCATAAATGACGTGTTCCCACTAGACAACGGGTTTGGGCCTAACTACACATATACTTACCGAGATATCTCACCTAAGGGACCTGAATGGTGGTTTGCGAATTTGGTAACCACAACACTACCCCCTCCCCTTTTTACAGACTCGTCCCGAGTCGTCAAATTTTCGTGTGCCATCATGTGTAGTTTTCCCCGAGTACATTTTACCTACGGATCCCTGAGTGCGACATTCATGGTATTCGTGTCCCCAAAATAAATAACCTGAGGGCTGCGTAACTACCTAAACAAACTCACTCACACGGACGACTTAAATAAAATTGCCGGCGCTAAGACAAACATGCCGGGGGCGCACTCATATTTACAGTACATCTTAACCTTAACTTACAAATTTTACACTAAACCATGGCCCAGGATCAATGAACTCTGCAAAAAGAAAGCAGTTAGCAGGGAGCCAGGCTGCTCGCATGCAGTCTCTGGCTCAAAACAATGCAGGTGACAGGGAACGTGGCTGGCTGCTCACACGCAGTCCAAGGCCTTCCTTTTTGAACTGAACGCAGTGAACCACAACGGTGCATGGGCTGCACAAACGTAGTCTCCGTGCCAGCTCAAGTGGCACACGCAATGAGCACAACGAATGGATGGATGAACACAACATGGTGCACGGGCCGCCACTGCAGGCCCGTGTTGTAGCTGCCAACAGGGCAGTTCTTGCAGCTTGCAAACTGTTGCCTTGATCCTGGCGCACATGGCAATGAACAGGGGGGGGGGGGCAAAGCAAAAATTGAACGGGGCTGGTGAACAGGGGCAGTGGGCATGGCATGGCAAAGGCAGCAGGCAAACACAGCCCGCAGAAGAAGGCCGTTGCAGGCAAACACAGCCGGCAGATGAACTGGCCGGCACAGGCCTTGCAGCACAGCAGCTGCAGACGATCCAGCCGGCACAGGCCTTGCAGCACACAACAGCTGCCGATGAAGTTGGCCGGCCTCCGCCTTGAAGCAAAACACGGCCAGCCGATGAAGTTGGCCAGCCTTTGCCGTTCAGTGGAGGTTGGTGGAGGGAGTGCGGTGGTGCTGGCCACTTGGAAGGCGGGTTCGGACCTACCCTACCTGTCTCCCTCCCACCTATCGCCTTTGCCTGTCACTGTACAAACCCACTCCCTTAATTTGTCAAACCCCAATTTAGCCCCAACTTATTTTTTTGTTGTTTTTATTTTTACTCCCCCACTATAAATCGTCCCCTAACCCCCTTTATCGTCTTTGTTTGGCTAACCTATCCTGTCACCTAGCCTACTCCCAACCCCTACGTTCCCTTCCCGGAGAGGAACAAGGGAGAGCTAACGTCCTGTGTCGAGGCCCAACGAAGCCTCAGAATGGCCTCCCCAGAGTTCGGCGATCTATAACCAAAGTGGGTCCAGCGGCCCACAACGACAGCAAGGGGATGGATGGTGCGGAGGGGTACACTTCCTAATCTACCCTAACCATTAACTGTTAAACTACCCCGGGGCTTTCAACAAGCGCCTCTCGCTTAAACTATTGGTTCCATAAACCCAGATTCCCGTCGCCTGTGTTGGTGTCCTCACAATTTCGGGCCTCGGCCCCCAATTTTCTCTCCGTGCCCTCACACGGTCTCCTGGGTGGGACACGTGGCTCCCTTTGGCAGGCACGACCCTCTGCCGAATCTCCCGCTATGGCACCCCCGGGCACTACACTGCCTCCGAGCCTACCAGCTCCCTAACACCGGGGAGTGCCCCCCATGGCACCTCCCCTGAAACGCACACGTGGCAGGCTGGCTTCCCGGGCCCCTTTCCGAGGGTCACCCTTGCCCACAACACTGCCCACGCGGCTAATGGTGCCCCGGGCCTCCGCACCAAGCAGGCGCACCCGTGCCCACTACGCTATCCCGGCCCCCCATGGGCCCTTGGCCTACCACGGCCGACTAGCGTGGTGCCCGGGGTACCCACTCAGCGATGCTCACTTTTCGCAGCCACGCTCCCAAGCCCGTCAACAGGGCTCCTGCACCCCTCCAAATGGGTTTCGAGCCTACATTCCCACCAACAGCAAAACGACCTCCATTTTTGTTAATTTGACTAACCCAGCTAACTTACTTTATACTGACCCCGGGGTCCCTTGGGCGGGAGTCACTCCTCCCCCCAATCACTCATCGCACCATGCAGTCCCCAATCGCTCCATACACACAGACCCGCTGGCCTCACTCACTCACCAAGCACATGCTTCCACTTCACTCACCAACTCTTCAACACACTCACCACTGAACTCTGCCATCCTTCAATCTGCATCCCCTAACTAACTCGTGCTCCCACGTCATCCCTTAAACTACAGCACGTTCCTTTTAACACTACGTAGCTAAGCTACGTCCCCACTACACATCCACAAGTCTGTCACTGTCTCCAAATAAATCATTTTATTTCCCAACCTAAATCTGGCTAAATCCCTCAAACTAATCCATTCCACGGACTCCATGAGGACTTACCCCTGCCCCATGAAGTCGGTCTAACTGAGCTAACCCTTCCCCCTAACTAGTTTCCATCCTGTGCCCAAGGTCAAGGGGGTCTTCCACCCCTTGCCCAGGAATCCTGTGCACCCGAAAGTGAGGCTTGTTTTTTTTTTTTTCATGCGCAGCACCTGCGCGGCAACTCAGAGCTCGCGCACTTTACACCTGCCCGTGACGTCATGCAGCTGCACGTGTTCCTCGTCCCTCCTTGGACGGTACCATCCGGCAGAGATACCCCTCCTGCCGGATTCCAACCCCCCGTGCAGCCATGGCGTCACCGTGCGCATAAAAAAAAACACAAGCCCCACGTCTCGAGGGGTTCCCCACGCGAACACATGTGCTTTGCCCGTTGGAGCTTAACACACACGATCGCGTGGAGAACCCGTCCGGTCCAAATCCGTAATCCTGCCTAAACTTTGTCCGTCCGCGGGATCGGCAAATCCACCGCGTGCGTTTCCGGACCGGGACTTCACTCTCGCAAGCGAGCACGTGGTGGCCTCGTGCGTTGCACAACACGGACCTCGTGCTCACTGCTGGGTGAACCCGGCACGGTCCCCGAAACAACTACAGCCGCTACTCGGCTTTCTTTCTTTACATGTCGCCGTCGTCGCCTCCATTCCACCCACGCACACCTGCGTGTTACGACGCTCACACTCCATTCCATCACTTTCACACCGGGAGACGCGGCTGCGTGCTCCCGCATGCCAACCGACATCTCCCTCACATACCGCTCTCTCACACACACGGTCTCCCTTGCACACAGCGACCTTGCACACGGCCGTTCACTCACGCATGCGGGGGCACTCACCCGCGGTGCCTCATCCACACACCGTGCCTCACTCACACACGCGGGGGCACTCACCCGCGGTGCCTCATCCACACTGGCCGTTTCATCCACACACACGGCCTCACTCACACACGGTGCCTCACCCATACACGGCGTGCTGGGAAGCACGTACTCTGGCACCATCGCCACCACACCACTCACACACGGGGTCGCTTCCACACACGGGGACGCACTCACACCTTGCACCACACACACAGGGACAACCACACTGGGGATTCGTGTCCCCACAAGGGTCTCCGGGGCCTCTATACCCCCCAAGCTCTCCGTGCACCTGTCCACAGCACCCGTCCCCTCAACCTCGCAAAGCACGACCGAACTCACCTGGTCGTGACTCGCCTCAAGGGGGCATACTCCCTCCCCTCGTTCCTGGAGGAGGCCATCCAGGTGCTCGCACTGGGTCCCCACACGCTCCGCGAGCTCACCCCCATTATCCTCCACTACCTCCGTGTGTGTGTGTGCGTCACTTACCCCGTCTTCATCGTGTCGTCTTCCCTCTATTTTTTCTGTCTCCCGTGTCTCTGCCAACTCTTCACCCTTTACCTCCCTTGTCTCAACTATTATTTCCGTTGTCGTCACCTCGTGTCTCGTCTCACACGTTTTGGTCTCCCCATTTAATTTTTCCCTTTTGGTCACCGTCGATTCTTCTGTCACGACCCTCGCCCAACACGCCCCCGAATTATTTTTTTACCCGCCTCCACCGCGGGCCTGTCAGCCGTTGCACCCCCTCCCAGCTCGTTTGCTCCCACACGTGGAGTCGCCATTCTTATCTCCCCGGTCACGGCCTTCATGCCCGCCTGCAGGCATCGGCCCATGTTCTGCGTCTCACCCCGGAGCTTTTTCATTTCTTCCTTCATGTTTGTTTCCATTCCGTTCATTTGTTGTGTATTCGCATCCAACTTTTCGTTCATGCCTTTCATTTCGTTTTTCATTTCGTTTTTCATTTCATTTGTATTTGCATCCATCCTTGCTGTCATTGCCGCCAGCATGGCGCATAGCTGGGCCATGTCGGATGCACTCAGCTGAGCCGTTTCGGCAAGGGTTGGGGAAGGGTTTTGGTGGAGAGGGGGGGGGGAGGTGTCATACACCGCGGCCGCTGCCGCACCCATTTCGGGCTTTGGGTTCAGTTGGGCGAGTTCGTTTTCCTGTACAATCAACATTTCCTGCACGGGGATTCCATCCTGGACCATGGATTCTACACATTCTACATCCATTTCTAATACCCCCGGCTCCCACTCGCCTTGAGACGCCATCTTGCTTCTCTTAAAGGGTTAATTTGAATCGCTCGTAATTTGGAGGGAATCGGGGGTCGCTTCTCTCACCCCTGGACCGATTCCCGTGAATTTAGCTGGAGACAGGAGAGCCCGTTTTCCTGTTCTCCGATACCAGTGCCGCGAGGAGGGCGATGGATTTGTATCGCACGACCTGACACCAGTGTTACGGATTCTCGCCCGCCGGCGTGCTGACGGCCACGTAACTCGAATCGCGGCACGTCGCCCACCGGACGGACAATCCAGTCGTGACCCTCTCGGACTAACGCCGGGAACCAGTCACGGGTGGACCTTTCGGTCTCACCGCGATCGAGCCAATCGGCCCCCGCGTGGGATAGGGTTGCTCGCCAAATTCGACCTACCTAAGTACCCACACGGAGGGTCGACCGGGCGATCGCACCTCGCCGCAGGTCGACTTCGGACACGGGCCACTTAAGCGACCCGTTCCGTACTATCGGGATAACCGAGCGGTGTTATTCGTCGACCTCGACGGTTCGATTAATTATCGGGCGTATTCAGCCCACTACCAACCCTTTACGTGAAGCAAGATGAGGATTCAATGAAAGAAATGACGAAGCGAAGCGGGAAACAGTTCAACACAAAGCACATTTATTCGCGATGAACGGAAAGCACACATATTCAATTCCACCAAAAGCACATAGAAAAGGAAAAGAAACACAATGCAATTTTACACAGAAAGCAAATGTAAAAGCGAAGACACAATGCAGAGCTAATACCGACTACCGAGCACACGGCAACACTTATACAATTCTACTTCACAGACGGCGCCGACAACACATACCCAAAACCAAGAATAAGAACACCCTCAAGGATGAGGTGGGCCCGAGGCCGAGACCGGGTCGGGCCTACCCGTCTGGTGATGAGACGCGGAGCGGCGATGGTGCCTCAACTCCGCGGGCCTCTCGGACAGTGTCTGGAAGGGGGTGGGAAAGGGGCCCCCTTGGTCGCACTATCTCAGCGCGGGGGGGAAACAGGAGGGGGTTGCTGATGCTCGGGGAAAGGAGGATTTTTACTCTGTCTCGAGTCCCGCGACGAGCGTCTCCACCTCGACCAGGTCGCGCCGTCGGCCTCCCTGGTGTGCAGCTCCCGGCATGACGCGAGCACCCCCTCGTCTGCCTTCGCCGCCTCTCCACAGCTCCGTCCTCTTCGCTCCGACTCCAACGCACACGACGACGACGACCAACGACCAACCTTTCTGACGAACGCAGCCGCTTATATAAGCCCCGTGGCTTCGCCTTTGACCCCCTGCCTTCGACCTCTCACCTCGCTCCCCATTGGCCCGAGAAAAAGTGGGCGTGAATGCATTTTGATCCATGAATTTGCATATAGCGACCGCCCTCCAACGCCCTGGAGGCGGGGCCAAATCGCCCCTCGCTCACCGATTGGACGGAACAAAAGTGGGCGTGTGTCATTTTTGATCCGTTTTTGGAGCGGAAAATCCGTGGTTTTGTACACGCTGTTCGGCGCGCGCCCTGCACGAGTCCAACACCGGTACCCACAAGCGGCGCAAGAACGGTGGCGATGCGACGGTTGCGAGGTGTGACGTGAAGCGGCGCCGCGGTGGGTGGTTGATGTTGTGGTTGGTGGTGGTAACAATGGCGGTTGGTCCAAAATAAAGATAGTAAAAGAAAAACGGCTATCCTGAAGAGTCGCAGCACGCATAAATGACATGTATTCCCACTAGACAACGGGTTTGGGCCTAACTACACATATACTTACCGAGATATCTCACCTAAGGGACCTGAATGGTGGTTTGCGAATTTGGTAACCACAACTATATATATATATATATATATATATATATATATATATATATATATATATATATATATATATATATATATATATATATATATATATATATATATATATATATATATATATATATATATATATATCTGGTATTGCAAAGAGTGCTTCTATGCGAGTTGGTTGTCTCTATCAAGCTCAGAAATATCTACCTCCGGATGCTATCCTCTATTTGTGGAGGACAATTATACACCCCCTTATGGAGTACTGTTGCCACATTTGGGCTGGAGCACCTGCCTATCATCTGTCCTTATCAGACAGGCTCTAGAAGCATGGAGTCAATTTGGTTGGAGTAGAGCTCGGCTCTGCTCCATCAGTACTTTCATATCGTATGTCTGTTGCCACTCTAAATTTGTTTTACAGATATTTTCATGGTAATTGCTCTACTTCTCTTTCCAACTTTGTACCTGCTGTATGGTCGAGAGACTCGTTTGGCCAACACTGCACACCTGTACACTCTGGCCATACCTAGGTGAAGAACAAAGAGCCATGCAAGAGCTATTCTTGTTTTCTTGTTTGTTTGTCCGGGTGATATCTCGGCCATCCTTTGAGCTCGGAAGCTGAAATTTGGGGAGAAAAATGAAGATTTGCTTTGGCATAAACATTTCTTATTTATTTTTGATTAATCAATTAATTAATTACTTAATTATGATAGATTAAGTTATTACTTATTTATTTTCTTTCTCATCTGCGCAATATCTCTGGGACCTTTTGAGCTTGTAAGCTGATATTTGGACATGACAGCGACCATCTTATTTGGCTATAAAGATTATTTTTGATTTATTGATGAATCAATTAATCGATTAATTATTCATTTTTCAATTAATTACGTCATTTTCAAAAAGTTACAGATTTGGATGAAAAGGTGGTGGTTTAGGTAGCCACCCATCCAATTTAGGTATTTCGGTGAGAGTAATCCATCCAACAACAGATGAAAGCCTTGTAGGTGGATCGGAGTTCAGGTTTGCCAAGGAAGGACTTTGTATGACAGAGGATGATGCCGAGTCGTTGGTTGGCTTTGGAGGCCAACTTTGAAATGTGGTTTCTGAAAGAAAGATCATGGGTGATCGTGAGACCCAGGAGTTTTAATGACTGAACTTCCTCAAATGGATTGTTAAAAAGTGGATGGGAGGGGTTTGCCAGACAGTCCTTTTGGAGAGAGATGGTGAGAGTGCAAGATTTGTCAGGATTAAAAGATATATTTCAAGTGTTTCACCAGCTTGTGAATTCAAGGACTGAAGAGAGGGAAGAGGTGCAGTCTGCCTGTCTTAAGGATGAGGGATATCATGGCAGAGGGTGTAGTCATCAACAAATATATAAACGAAGACTGATTTGGGGAAATCCGATGCTTTACAAATGTGTCCAGTTCCAAATAATCCAACAAAGGTGAGACAGGCACTTGAGTAATGGCCTACGACTGTAGATTTGTATCATGGTTTGCCCAAATAGCATCCCCACTGCACTAGTGGGCAAAGGAAAGAAAGGGAAAACCCCTCCTGCTTTTGCATGGACCAAATAATGTGAATATTAATTTGATGAATTACATGATCAGCTGTGTAATCCACCAGTCCTGGCATATCCCGACTTTGCAGAACCTTTTGCTGTCACATGTCATGCCAGTTTCAAAAATTTTGGAAACAGTGTTATCACAGTATAAGGATGCTCAAGAACTGCTAGTGGCATATGAAACAACGTCTCCATCCTGCAGAGCATAACATTACGCTTCACAGTGCATTCAAGTTGGAATTC
Source organism: Eptatretus burgeri (assembly GCF_056783735.1). Lineage (NCBI taxonomy): Eukaryota > Metazoa > Chordata > Myxini > Myxiniformes > Myxinidae > Eptatretus > Eptatretus burgeri. The sequence continues at coordinate 116,879,846 of NC_140964.1, forward strand.
CTTGCGATTTAAATGGGCAGTTGGTGAGAAATTCAGGGAGTACTTGCTGCATTCCAACTTTGTGGTTCATACAGATCACAACCCTTTGAAGTATTGTTGCAGGGCCGGGTATCGGTGAAGAGCATGACCGCGAGAGGGAGCAGTAGAGTCGGCTACACCAAACACACTGGAATTTCGGTCGTGACTCTCAGATAAGTCCGAAAGGCACGGGTCCCTTACTCGTCCATAAATCTCCAATAATTCGACCGCGTGGGGTAGGGTCAATTGTCAAACTTCAATATACCTAATTACCCACGCGCCCACGTGGCAAAAACACAGAAACAAGCTGGAACATTTAACAAAAGGGATATTTATTTATAATGGGGCAGGGGAGCACGCAAGATGGCAGAGTTAACCAAATAAAAGCAATGCAGGAATGTACAAGGCACTTAAACAATTCTACTTACAGGACGGTGCCCCACACACACACACACACACACACACACACACACACACACACACACACACACACACACACACACACACACACACACACACACACGAAATGGACCTCATGGGTCTATCTCGGGCAAGCCGGGCCGGGGTACCTGTCCGCTTTGTGCGGCCACACCGACTCCGAGACCACCACGGTGGGACCCGAACCCACGCCTCCAAGTCCACGCCCCACGAATGAGGCTGCTCAACTACGATCACCACTGTCTCAGACCGCTCCAGCCACGACCACGACCGCCTCCAGAACGCTCATCCAGCCACGACCACTCCATCTCCAGAACGCTCGTCCAGCCATGACCACACCGTCTGCAGAACGCCTATCCAGCCACGACCACTTCGTCTCCAGAACGCTCGTCCACACCACCACACTCTTCCTCTTTTGGTGGGAGGAACTTCTTCTCCCCACCACTCGGCTCCTAATTGGACGGTAGGTTGTCAGGCAACTCTTGGCGGCCTCCCGATTGACTGGGGCGTGCTTGTGGTGATCGCCCTCCACTCATTGGCTGCAGGAAACGCTCTCTGTTCCTCCTCGGAGCGGAGCTTCGACCCGAGGCACTGAAGGCTCCGCCCACATCCTCAGCCAAAAACATGTGCATAATGGCGACTGGGTCGAGTGCAGGATGGCACACTGTTGTTGTTGGTGTTGTAGTTGCTGATGTAGAGGATGTAATAAATAAACCTGATAAAATAAATAAATGTAATAAACCTGACTATACAATAATTCCTAGCACACACATGTAATTCCCATGAGACAAAGGGGGGATTCTAACTATAAACACATACTTATCGAAATAACTAAGCTTTGGGACTCTGGCTGTTTGTGTGCAGATGGCTTCCAAATCCATAACAGTATCTCAGTACAACTGAACAGAGGTGTGTGGCATATTCAGCAGATTTTGACTTTGAGGTGTTATACAAAACAGGAATGGCTAATACCAATGTGGATACATTGTCCCGACTACCCCATTCTGAGAACGAAATGAAACAAGTGAAGTGATTGTGGCTAAAGCTGAAGTCAAGGGAGTGCTCTGACGTTATACTCAACAACATGTGGACATCAGCATTGTGTATACTCTGGAGTAGACACACGTTGTGTGTGGCCTGGTTGGAACCACAAGTTGCACCCAGGAACACATTGTAAGTCCACAACATACAGATGATTGCTAAGGTTCTGCACGATGTAAAGCGTCATTGAAGCAAAGTCGAGGTGAAAGGCAGTGGTCAGTCCAGAGAGGTAAAAAAATAGTTGGGACAATGGAATAGGTTAAAATTAGATGGCGTACTGTACTCAACCATCCAGAATCCAAAAGATGGTTCTGAGCATCAACAGTTGGTACTACCTGAGGTTTGTGGAAATAAGCATTCCAAGCAAAACATGACCATGTGGGGGTATTAACAGTGGAGTCCATGAGACAATCTTATTATTGGCCATCAATGATTGCTGATGTTCAACAATGGATTCAGAGTTGTACAAGATGTGCTTTAGCAAGGGACACCTTACCACCATATTGTACACCCATGGTGTGCATTGAACTGCCAGCCCCACTCAAAGCTGTGGCAATGGACTTTAATCTTCCACAATGTTCATTAGATGGGGGCTTAGCATGGGTAACCCAGCACACATGCAAAATTTTGTGGAGATTGGCCCAGCCATACAGGTAAAAATTATAAGTCGGCTATCCACCTTCGTTAGGGGGAGTAGGGGATGGGGATTTTTTTTGTGGGGGGGGATCTGCTTGGGCTGAACTTCCTTTCGGTAATATATCGATGGTATAACCTCCTAACTGTGAATAGCAAGTACAAGACAAATTGTGTCCTTGGGGATGAACCCTCTTCTCCGACCAAATAATTTTAAAACCTTCAGGCGAACTGGCACAGTAGAATGCAGTGTAGTCAATGACATTGCTTTTACCAGTGGGTGGTTCTGTTTCTTTCACAAAGTACAACTGCATTGTTTCATTTTAACATTAATATCACATATTTTGTTACAATTTGAAAACAACCCTCACTGCGTTTTGAATGCCTAAACAGGGTGGATGTTGGTCCTGACCCATGCGGCAAGTCTTGGGGTGGCACAGATCACCATAACTTGAACTTATTCATGGTCACCATTACATGAGTTGAGAGGTATTATTTGAATCCTTCATTTATTGTGCCTACAAAAACTGTACATACACAAACATACTTTTTCAAGAACAAATGTATTCCAGAATTATTGGAAAGACTGATGAAATGAGACAAAAGGTGAACAACAACGTTCGCTCAACTATCAAAGAAATCATCACAAATCTGATCTCATGGAAGAGCACGCATGTAAACTCAAAGAGCAAATAAGTGAATGACAAAATGATGATGTCATGATGTTATTTTATTAGCATTGTTAAGTGTTTGCACTAACGACTACTACTTCGATTTTTCTCCAAGGGCATTGGATGAAGCGTACCAAGCTGGTAACAAGCTTCCATTTGGAATTTGAGGCCAATCACTTGTTTTCACACTCGATGACAGGTGATGCAGGCTTGACTGTTACTGTAGTCCATCACACAAACTCACCGCCACTCAGTTGGACGTGTTTCTGACTGAAAGCCTGGCACCCTACACCCTCTATGCTGCTTGCACTGATATCTTATTCCTGACACCCCGGCAGTTATTGTTACTGCTAATTAATGCCTTGTGGGATTTCGAAATTGGTCTTTTGGTACATCCTTCATGAGATTAAGAAATTATTGAGCTGCAGAAAGATGACATGATCTGCTGCTGTAATTGTGCAGAGTAGTAATGCAATTTTCTTGATGACTTCATGCTACATTCAGCACTGGTACATGTGATCTCACAGAATGTCAATGTCTAATGAAAGTGTTATCCTTTCAACACATCTCATTATATTTGGAGAAGTTGACTGACAAGCCGAGATTAATTGTCTGCATTGCCCTTTTGTTGTCTTAGGCAATAACCAACCAGCATCAGGAGTTATGTATCCACCTGCAAGGTGTGCTGGGACATTACTCATTGCAACAAAAGCATGGAGAACCAAAACTCTCCCTCCACATATATATACATTTCTTTGCCTTCACTATACTATGTTCATCATTGCTTGGGATTTCTGACAATTTTGAGCCTGCAATACCTCTACGTATTTGGTGTGATCCGGCATGATACATGCAATGGATATCCAAATCAACATATGCAGGCACATCACACATCCTTTATGCACTTGCTGTACATCTCTGAAAGAACTATGTGCTGTACACACTTCACAGTGACCATTATCAACACCACAGGTGCTTGCAGGAAAGCATCATGATGGATGACAAGATGTTGAGAATTTCATTTCTCAAGCTTGGCCATCTGCCCTGACCTTTCCTTCGGATGACATATTCTTCCAATGACACAACCCTACCGAAACACTTTTGTACAGATCCTGCAGCATCGTGCTGATGGAATGGCTGACCCTCAGCTGCAGTTAATAATTGGATATGTGTGTGAAGGAGACATTTGAAGAACTCATGTCAAGAGGTGTTGAACAGATGAGGAATTGACAGCTCTATTTTTTCCAAGACTAAAGAGCCAGGGCCTGTGGTGTGTGAAACTTCATACACCATGTAATTTGAAAGGCAAATCAATTATCCAGTTGTAAAAGTGCTGTTTTCCTCTTACTCTGTTGCTGTAAGCTATAATTCCCTGTAGAGAAAGGTAAAGATGTTGGGCAAGATTTCCCAGTAAGCAGTTGAAGAATTTATCATTATGGTTACTACACCTCCATCCCACCTCCCTCCAAAGGCCACTCTTCAGAGTGGGGTGTGAGGTTTGGGAAGGGGTATGGGGGAGGGGTTTGATAGAGAGTGGTGTAAAACTCAGGAGAATAATGCCTTTCCAATCCCCTTTCTGGCACAAATCCAGACTGTGAAATGGCTCATTAGCTTAAGTGTGTTTAATCCAGGTGCAGAGGAGCGTTAGATTTGAATCGTGATTTATTTCATTGTAGTTTCATGAATAGAACACTATTCACTGTTACTGTATTGCTTTTATATGTGCTCATACGTCTCCACCCTGAATGTAGTTGCCAGTGGAATGTGAAGTTCTGTGATTTATAATTATAATACATCCACTGCTGTTCAAGATGGTACAATCGGGGGATTTATTGCCCTGTGTAGATTTGGTAGTGGCTTTCAATGATGGATTTGGTGCCACAATACCTTCGTAGATAACTACTTGTCATCACAATCCAGTTTTTAGCCCCCTGAACTGAAGGCATTTTTTGTGTACTGCTATATGCTGTATAACTACAAAAACTCGTGGGAGAGCGAGAACACAGAATGGATTATTATGCATCACAGCAAAAGGAACAGCAGAAAGAGAAGGGGGAAATGCCAATGGCAGGGCAGAGTGAGAAAATGAGATTGAAGAGTGTGTGGAAGTTGGTTCCACAGGCAGGAAAAAAGAGGAGCAAATTAATGGACATGAGTTGTGGTTCTGGATTTTGGCAGTTTCATGAGAAGAGGATTGCTGGTGGCCCATGTGCATCCTGCAGATACCTGAAGGTAGGGGTGGGGGGAGGGGTGGTGAGACAAAGCACATAGAGGGCAGAGGGTGCAAGACCAGAAAGGAGGCAGAAGAAGACAAAGAACTCTGAGCTCTTGGCAATGGCAAAATGATAGAACCAAAGACTCAGCTTCATCACGAGAGATTCCAATGATCTTGAAGGTCTTGGATTTAATGGCAACAAGATGAGTAAGGTGTGATGCAGGGGCACCAGCCAGGATGGGAAAGCACTACTCCATCTACCTGTAGATGTGGCTGGCTTGTAGGTGGACAGGAGTTCAGGTGTGCCAAGGAAGGACTTTGTTCGATGCAGGATGCTTTAGAGGCCAACTTAGATATGTGGTTTGCCCAAGAAAGATCATGGCTAAAAGTTTTACCCAGGAGTTTGAGTGACTGAACTTCCTCAAGAGGATTGTTCAGAAAGTAGACAAGAGGGTTTGCCATATGGTCTTTCCAGACAGAGAGAGTGAATGTGAGAATTGTCAGGATTGAAAGACATATTCCAAGTGTGAGGTGGTAATTTCATGGAAAAAAAAGGTTTACTGATATGCTTTGTCCAGCTAGCAAAGGGCACTGTTATTTACAGCACTTGTGCAGCTGTTTGTGATATCGAGTCCTTCCGGTGTTGTGCAAAACAGGGAAGAATTTTATAAATCCGTTTTTTGTTGTTGTTGATCTTCCATATAAATTGTGATTTATATCCTCTCCACATTCGGGTGTATTTTTAAAGTTGGGGAGATACAAAGAGTGATGTTTTAATGATTGCATAGCATCATTGATTAACATGTGCTTTAAGGTGTGGGTGATGTGGGCGCCGCCATTACTGCCTTCCTTGCACTGATTGAGGCTCCGTTTGAACCGAGTCAGCTTCAAGCTAAATTTCTGGACTATATCTCTTATTCCGTAAACTTGAACGTGATGGACAGTAACTAGCAACCTGACCTGCCAGCATTCAGGATTTATGTTGATCGTTCATAATTATGGTAGAGCTGCATTGAAGGAACAGCTATTGTTACTTTGAGTGTCCTACTGCTCTTCTGGGCAGGCCCTTGATTTTGTTATCCAGACATTGTTGCGGCGACTCATCTTGAGTACTGACTATGATGCGACCCTACTGTGCAACACTCGCTGAATAGTTCAGAGCACTGGCTCGAGCTGTACAGCCCCCTGTTCAGGGTGAGTTTGTATTTATTTGCAATGGATGCCAACTGTAAGAGTGAGCTGTGTCAAATGCATTGTCCTCATTATTATTGTGTTAAGATACAATTGTTGTAGCTATAGTAAATACATACTTGGAAAGAGATTCAAACTGCATTAATTGTGAATGAGGTGAACTTGCATCTGGGCTCAGTACCGTAAAATCTCTGCTTGTTTGATATTAGAGGGATGGAAGTTTTATTACTATGTTGGAATGGATGTAAATCGCTTGATAAATTATGTTCCTTGTGGGTTAATACATGTAACGTTGCAAATGCCATGGTTGACCCACTGTATGTATTGTTTGTCTTTTGCTCAGGGGTTTTATTTTTTTTATCCTGTGATATGGCACATGCAAAACAACCTGAGGGAAATAAATTCTAAGGCATCCCAATTGGCGTGTCCTTGTTGGTCGATCATCCCGTGTCTTCACTTCTATTTGACCAGCTTGTGCTTTTGTCAAAGTCTGAACAGAGCGAAGAGGCTGCTGCCTGTCTATTTTAAGGATGAGGGTTGTTTATGGCAGTGAGTGGAGTCATCAGCAAATATAGAATGGGGATATCTTTGATGAAGATCAGGAATAGGACTTGGCCCAGAACACCACCTTGGGTCATTCCAGCCTTAACAGGAAGAGGAGATGAAAGGATATTGTTGAGAGCCATATGTTGGCATTGGTTGAAAAGGAAAGTCGTTACCTGCAATTCTCTTGTTTCTTCAAATGTCATCTGTGGTGCCTAAGTTTTATTTAATTGTGGGTTCGGTTTTATTTAATTCTACTTATCATTGTACATAATTTTGCGTGTCCCCATTTCCCTGTTTGTGTCTTTTTGTCTCACTTGAACAGTTCCGAACTGTTCGTATTGCTTTCTCCACATATTGCTTCATTACAAATAAATGCTTTCAAAGGTAAGCAAACATCTTCTATCCATCTGCCGCCTGTGTGTGTGCTGTCAATTTTGGTTCATTCGGATGACCTTGGGGATGATAAAGTTGCAGATTAATGAAAGTGAATGCAGTAATTAGAAACTGTTTGGCCGTTTCCGAGACAAAGGATCCTGGCACAGATGGCCCATGTTAATGGAGGCTGTTTGACCTGCCACAAAAAAAATACATATGAGGGTGTCTTGAAAAGTAATGCCTCCTATTATTTTTCTCCAAAACAGGTAAAGTTATTCAAATATAATGCGTAATCCACATGGTAGTTCTTCCCGCCACTGGGTGTGAAGTTTTGTGATTCTGACACTTGACGTCTCAGAGCTAATTTTAGTCAAGATTGTAGAGGGTAGCACAATGCTGCCAGTGCTGTGAAGCACTGGACATGAGAGTTAGGATGAGTTACTGTGGATGACATGACTGGAGAAGAGAGTTGGGTGCACCATTACGTTCCTGAGAGTAAGAGACGGCCAATGGAGTACAGTGAAAAAGGATCACCAGCCCCGACTTGGTTTCGTCAGATTTTCATCTCTTCCCCAAACTTACTGAACACCTTCATGGAGAACATTTTTCTTTCGACGATGATGTCATGACCACTTTGACGTCCTGGTTAAGTCTAATTAAGCCAGCAGGATGCACAGTTCTATTACGACAGCATAACAAAAACACTTGAATGTTGGTACAAATGTGTGAACTGCAGTGGTGACAATGTTGAGTAATATATCTGCAACATAGTGGAATAATGATTGATGTTAGAATCTGTCTTTGTTTCATTCGAGTATCTTTACCTGTTTTGGAGAAATTACGCTGCTATTATTCAATCAGAATGGCTGTTTATGGTTTTATTATTATTTTCGACTGCAATCCCACCTCCTGTTTGGTGTGCAGCAGGGCAGAGACAATGTTTTTGTTGGCAGATCATTGCTGCTCACAGGAGTGCAGTTTCAACTGTTGAGACATGATCTGTGCCTTGAGGCTTCAGTAAGTCAAAGGTTGCATGACAGTATATGTATTCAGGCTCGTGATGATGTCATCACGACGACCTCATGACTGCGAATGCAGAAAGGCTTCTAGAAGTACAAGAATGCAAAGTCAAAAGACATCGTCATGATGAGATCATTGGTCCAAGTTCGACATTGGTCAAAGCTTGGGGCGCTTCAACAATTCCATTTGTTCATCTCCCAACTGTTTAACAACAACGATGCTTCCTGGTTGTGATTGGTGGAAGAAACACAATGTGTCCATGTGGCAGATGGCACCTGTGGGTTCCAACTACAATCTGGCCTCCCCAATCACAGTTGGGGGTTCATCATTAGCCAGCATATAAGCCGAAAGGCTTCAAAGGCACCAAGTTGATGAAACAGTGATATGTTGCTATGACGAGCCACAACAAGGGCGAAACCAATTGGTGGCTTCACCTTTCATCTGCTGGTTGACAGCTTTTGACTTTGCATTATTGGTCCTGCGAGAGGCCCTTCTAGGTTTGCAGTCATGACAATGACGTCATTGTGATGATATCATGGTGTTGGTGCAAGTTCGGAGCACTTCAATAATTGTGTATATATATATATATATATATATATATATATATATATATATATATATATATATATATATATATATTATATATATATACACACACACACATATACAGTGTCAATAGGAAGTCTACACCCGCTTTCAAAATTTTCACCTTTTGTTGACTAACACCCTGGAATTAAGTTTCATTAAATCAGACTTTTTCCACCTTTATTTACACATTGTAACCCACAACTACCAAGTGAAAAAGATATTCGACAAATTTCAGAAAATTAATTGAAAATACAAAACGAGAATATGTTGGTTGGATCAGTGTCCACCCCCCTTATAATAGCAATTGTAAACAAGAAAGAGCAATCACAGATTGCAGACCCTCGCTTGTTTTGTGTGGTATTTGTGTTGCTTTGTGTGGCTTTTGTGTACTGGTGTGTTACGCAAATAATAAGAGACATAATTAGAACTGCCACTTTACAACTATTGGCAGTGCTGACTGGGTACCGAGACATCCCGCTTTGATGCAACTCCTCTTTGATTGGACACCTGACCCTGACCCATGACATTTTTTTCATTATTATTCAATTGAATTTAGAATGACATTAAAATAAATTCAATTCAAATCAAATGGAAGACCAAATAGGTACAGTCCTGCATTGGAGTCATCAGAAGTAACCTGAAAAGCAAAAAGCAAAGATGAAGTCAACAGAAGGAACCTGGATAGGATTCGCATTTCAGCTACTACTCCTCTACCCTCAAACTCATTCAGGCACAGCCAAGTTAGCCTTTAAAAAATATATAAAATAAAAAAACCGAGATCAAAAAGTTAAATAATTCTGGCTGCCAGACCATGTGTCCAACCAATTAAGTTGAAATGTAAAGTATGTATTCTCCATCACAACGAGATCACAATTTTGAAGTTTCCTGTTGATTGATTAAGCAGTTCCAGAGAAAACATTTTTTCATATTTTTCTTCAATCAAATATGGCTACCAAACCATGTGATCTATCAATTATTCTAAAACAAACTTGTACACCCAAGGCTTGGGGAACATTCCTGGGAAGTTTTCCCTCGATCTGTCCAGCCGTTCTGGAGAAGAAGATTTTAATTTATTTTATGGTAAATCCAATATGGCTGCCAAACCATGTGACCGACGACATCAAATGCATGAACTTTTTGTTCCTCATGGATAGGCGGTCATATTTGTGAAGTTTCGCCTCAAACTGTCCAGGCACTTCAGAGAATATTTTTGAAAGTTATTTAAAAAAAAAAAAACAATATGTCTGAAAAATCATGTGAATGATGAAATCATCATTTTTTTTTCTGTCAACCATTTTATCCCTAGATAGTACTCAAAAATTTTCATATTGATTACATGTAGCACTCTACATGTGCAATTTTGACATAACGAAGGTATCTGTGGCATCATTAAAATCAAACTTATTCCCGGCAAGTTTCAAATTTTTTTCTTGGTGTGGTTTCAGAGATAGAGGTCCCATTATTTTTTTTTTCCATTTTTCCAACATGGCTGCCACAACACGTGATCTATGATCTCATAATTATCATGGAAACATTCTTCATGAGTAGTCGCACCTATGGTGAAAATTTTGTCTCAATCCTACAAACTGTTGTGGAGAAAAACACTAAAGTTCTGTACAGAAAAACAAACAGATGGACCCAAATGGAATACGCTCTCCTTTGGTGAGGTAATTAGCTCAGGTGCAACCAATCACCTTCAAAATCACACTGCAAGTTAATTGGCCTGCAGCTGTATTAAAATGAAGTGATTGTGATTATTTCAGAATTAAATCATTCCTGGAGGTTTCCTCTGCTTGGTAGTGAATTTCACAGCAAAGACTCAACAATGAGCACCAAGATGCTTTCAAAAGACCTCCTGGATGAAATTGTAGAAAGGCACAGATCATGGTAATGGTATAAAAAATATTTCAAAGGCCTTAAATATCCCTTGGAGTACAGTCAAGACAATCATTCAGAAGTGGAAGGCGTATGGCACCACCAAGACCCTGCCTATATCAACGGCGTACCTCCAATCTGGATGACCAAGCAAGCAGAAGACTGTTCGGAGAGGCAACCGAGAGGCGATTGACAACTTTGAAAGAGCTACGTGCCTTTATGGCAAAGATGGGTCATTTTGTGCATGTAACAACAATATCCCAAGCACTCCACAAGTCTGGCCTGTATGGTTGGGTGGCAAGAGGGAAGCCATTACTCAAAAATTCCCACCTCAAGTCCCATTTGAGGTTTGCAAAAAAAAAAACACTCTGAAGATTGTGAAGCCACGTGGCAAAACGTTTTGTGGTCTGACAAAACCAACATGGAACTAATTGGCCGAAATGCAAAATTTTACGTTTGGGACAAACCCAACAAAACACATAACAAACAGAACACCATCCCCACTGTGAAGCATGGTGGTGGCAGCATCGTGTTATGGGGATGTTTGTCATCAGCAGGGATTGAGGCACCTGTTAGGATAGAAGGGAAAATTGATGGAGCAAAATAGAGAAAATCCCGAGAAGAAAACCTGTTGCCCTCTGCAAGAAAGCTTAAATTGAGACGGAAGTTCACCTTTCAGCATGACAACGACCTGAAGTACACAGCCAAAGCTGCACTGCAGTGGCTGAGGAACAAAAAGATCAATGTCCTTGAGTGGCCCGGTCAGAGCCTCGACCTCAATCCACTCGGAAATCTGTGGCATAACTTGAAGATTGCCATCCATCAACACTCCCCACACAACTTTACTGAGCTTAAACAGTTTTGTATAGAAGAATGGGCAAATATTGCCCAATCAAGATGTGGAAAGTCAGTGGAGACGTATCTCAACAGACTCACAGCTGTAATTGCTATCAAAGGTGCTTCCACTCAGAGGGGTGGACATTTATCCAATTTTTTTTTTCTTTTTGTATACGCTCATTCCCAATCCATATACAGGTAATACATGATGTCATCGCCGGACGCCGAAGGGAGTACTCAGTTTTTACTCTGTTTGTTTTCTTTCTTGTTTGTCTGGGCGATATCTCAGCCATCACTTGAGCTATGAAGCTGAAATTTGGGGACAAAAGTGAAGATGTGATTTGGCAAAAACGCTCTTAATTTTTTTGATTAATCACTTAATTGATTAATTACTTAATTATTATCGATTTATAAATTACTTGTTTATTTTATTTCTAATCTGGGTAATATCTCAGGCACTTTTTCAGTGAGCAAGGCACTTTTTTTTCAGTATACCCTGCAGTTCTGGATCATACTCCAACAACCATCAACGAGTACATGGTCAATCTCCTTTGCCACACCGCCAGCATTGGAATACCAAGACCAGTGCTGAGTCTGTGGGCACTGAACCCATGAACCAGCTTCACTAAATCCATGACTTCTTCCAAACTCAAGGAACTTAGTGCTATTCTGATTCAAGGTTCCAGACCCATGGGGGCCAACACATGTCTCCCAACCATCTCTATCAGTTCCATTTGATGCATTGAAATCCCCCAAGACTGGAAGAGTATATCGCCTGGGGCACTGATAAACCACAGATTCGAGCGTGGCATAGAATGCGTCCTTCCCCGTAAGATCGCTCACCTCAGTCGGAGCAAATACAGAGAACAGAGAAACGACACCCAGTGAGTGACAAATCCTTTGTCTCATAATTCACTTGTTGACCGGTTTTACCTCAATTGCCATTGGAATCAGCTTATTGGATACAGCGACAGCATTTTCTTGGTCATTGTAACCATCAGAGTGACCAGACCAATCATAGGTGTAACCACCCGCCATGATCTCACCACTATGTGGTCTCCAAACCTCAGAGACTGCTGCAATAAACGATGTTCAAACGCTTGAGCTGAGATGATAACAAAGACAGCTAATCATCCTTTCTTCGGGATAGGACTTTCCCAGCACCCACCTGAAGGGACTACCTCAGGTTAACCCAAGGAGACCGCCGTCTGATGGATGACACCTCAGCACCACCCCGACACACACGACCGTGATCTGACCCGGGAAGTTTACCCCGTGGTCTTCCTCCTATAATCAAAGAGTGGGTGTCTGGAAAGATTTGCCCCAATCCTGTCATACATTGAGCTGCCCCGCAGAGGGCAGCTGCACAGGAGGTACTCCCACGGAGTGTGTTTTCAATTTTCTTTTTGGTTTTCTTTTGTTTTGCGGAGTGAAGGTTTCCACGGTGGCCTGAGTGCAAATCCTGTCACCAACCTCCGAAAACGGAGTAACCCAACTGCAGGAGGATGTCCGCAGACACAGTTGGCACCTATATATGTCGGCCGTTGGCTCACAAGGAGCTCCTCCACCCTTTCACTTTGGTAAATTCATAATCGTGAGTTACACTTTACCAAAACAAAGCCAATGGACGCAACAAACCTGGGCAGTGTATAATCCATAGAGGCCCACCATGAAACCAAGATGGCAGCCATATTATTTCGTCTCGGGTGCCATGGTGGGTGGAGTCGGCAACTGTCCAGCCACTGGGTGCACATTTCAAAAATCGACCCCAAACAAAAACCACCACAACAACAGCAACAATAATCATGCGGAGCACTTGTGGACCTGCCATACGTCACAGGTAAAAATATTATTGTTTTGAGAGAAAGGGGTCAGATTAAGGAGGGAATTAATTTGGAGTATTTTTTGTGGATACAGCTCAGTGATTGTAAGAATAGTAATATACTCATCATGTGCATATATATATATATATATATATATATATATATATATATATATATATATATATATATATATATATATATATATATATATATATATACACACATACATATATGTATACACGCATATGGCTCCTGGTGTGAAGAAAGGACATCGTAGAAAGGTTTTGAAGAGCTTCGAAAAACGTGTGGGAAACTGACATCTCATAATCAATATGCTTTTGAGAGATTTAAATTTTCTTGTGATAAATTGGTCCCAGAAATGGAGAAAGGGCAAATCAGACAAATAATTTTTAGACTTTTTTTCCAGGAGCACTTGTTTCGCTAGCTTGTAGATAAGTCCCCGAGGGGAAGTGTGGTGTTGGACCTCTTTTTCAGAATTGGACCTAATATATGACTGGTGGTGGCTTAATAGTTAGGGTGGTGGGCTTGGCATCTGAGGGTCCTGAGTTCAAATCCCACCAACTGTTGAATTAATACCAGGTGGGGTTGACTCTGCCTGTCATCCTTCCCAGGTCGGCAAAATGAGTGCAAGCTTGCTGGTATCCTGTGTCGGAGTGGCGACCCGTCCAGGATTGTGTCCATTAGCCAAGGAGACTGCTTTGGCAGCACCAACACTCTGCACAGAGTATGGTCCCAATGGATGGATGGTCCGAATATAGTTGAAAACGTGGAGGTAGAAGAGGATTTAGAGTCGAGTGACAGTGCAATAGGGTGTGGAAGGACTCTGGTAAGAGTTCTAGTTTGCGATATCAGAGCAAGGGTGTTCGATTTCACAATACCAACTTTTGAGGTGATGAGAGCTAAGTGCTATAAATTATGAGAAGCTCACAGTAGGGTGATCGTTGTCAGAGAAAAGGGCAACTGTTAAGGAACAAATGTGCAGTGTACAGAGTGAGTACATTCCAGCGAGGTGTAAATTTAATGGTGGAAATAAACCATGGTGGTTGATTATGAGGTAAGGAGTGATATTAGCAATAAGCAGAAGGTATTTATTAGCTATCAACTAACGCGGTGAAGTCAGATTTGGGTAAATATCAGAGTCGAGTGGCATTTCAGAAAATATATTGGCAAGCCAAAAGACAATATGAAAAGGATATGGCAAAGAATATTAAGTTTATTAACAGGGCAATATTTAAGTACATAAGGGGAAAAGAGCAGTTTGAGACTTCAACATTTATACAAGAACAGTTAGGGGAATAACTCACAGCTGAGGGTATCTATTTCAGAGGTGTCGAGGAAGGGCTTTTTGAGGAGTTTCAGATCGGAGTAGAGGAAGTAAACAAACAGTTTGGAAAGCTAAGAAGAGATAAAACCTCATGGTCAGATAATATGCCTTCAAGAGTAGTGAAGGAGGCAGCGCAGCAGACACGTGTGATGTTAACTGATGCCTTTAACAGCTCATTGGGAGTCAGGACTGGTACCAGAGGATTGGAGAGTGGCAAATGTAAAATTGTTATTAAAGAAAGTCTCCTTTGTGGGATTCGGATCAGGTAGGGAATCATTAAAATAAATACAAACTAATGAAAGGCAGTAAGTATGGATTTATTAAAGAGAGATCATGCTTATCAAACTTATTGGAGTTTGATTAAACAGTTTCTGATTGGATCGATGAGGGAAGTTTGTAGATAAGTCCCTGATTTTTCTAAAGGTTATTGATAAGTTATCACATAGAAGGCTGTTAATTAAAGTTAGGGCTTGTGAAGTGGCTGGTAGAGTAGTTAACTGGATTGAAAACTGGCTTGGTGAAAGAAAACAGTGTGGCACCGATTGGTAGGATGTTTGGCCTGGTGATTGGTAGTGAGGTATCTCATGCATCGGCAGCATTTAAATCGATAATACTTATAATTTCCATCATTGATTTTAATATTGAGTTGGCTTACCAAATTTGCTGATGACAAAGCATAGAGTTAAGGTCGATGTCAGAGAGGAAGGTGATCCTATTCAAGAAGGTCGAGATACTTCAATGGATTCAGTGAAATTGGCAGATTAAGTTTATCATTATGAAGTGTAACATGCTGGGGAATGGTCAAGTTAATGAAAATAGGGACAACATCATGCAAGGAACAATCTTGGAGCATATGACCAAGGAGAGTGATCTGGGGGTGATAGTGGATATTGAGGGGGTAAGCAGATAGCACAGGGCCAAGCATCTATACTCGTACTCATGCAATATGCTCTACGCAGAGTATTAGTTCTGCGAAAGCATTATTTTGGCCGGGGTTACAATCCTGCATGGGCCACCATTTTGACAGAGGATACTTGAGTGAGTGTGCAGTAATTTGGAATTTACTCATTATGCCTGTGATAACCGACCGAATCTTTGTGAGGGAGACCATGGGATTTTAACATCCACCAACTAATACCAGCAGATGGGAAATACAGTTTAACGTCCATCCAAGGGTTGGCACACATTTTAATGAATCACCCTGCCTGTGAAATACCATGATGACAGTTTAAATCTGGGTCAATTTTCAAACCCAGGCTACATTGCCAGCCATAGGAAGTCATCGGTTAAGTTAGCTCAGAAGGTTATGGTTGTATTTGCAGCAGGATAAATTATAGATCAGAAGAAGTAGTGTTAAGACTGCACAGCAATTTCGTGAGGTCTCACCAAAAATATTATGTACAGTTTTTCGTCACCACATGTGAGGAAGGACATACCTGTCCTCAAGAGGGTTCAGCATAGAGTGACTAGATTGTTGATTCCTGGGAAAGCCAGTGAAAGCTTTGAGAAGCGGCTGAAGGAGACAGAACCTTAAAAATGAGAAAAGAGGAAATAATGCGAGGATCTAATAGAAATGTTCAACATAATGAGGGGAAGAGAAAAATGATGCAGAAGAGATTTTTTCAGAAAACTAGACAGTGACTAGACCAGTGGCCACAGCCTTAGAGTAAGGGTGATAGTAAGGCACAGGTCTTTTACTCAGAGAGAAGTTACAGCATGGAATGGTCTCCCTGCCAAGATAGTAGCAACAGAAGCAGTTGATAGGCTTAAACTGTAATTAGAAAGGTACTTGGACACATTGGGGATAGAAGGGTAAATGGATGTTGGCAGTATGGTAGGCAGCTTGGTAATAGCTGGGTAATATTTTTTGTAGACTGTGTCAAGGCTCAACTGGCTCATGGAGGAGCTACAACACAGAGAGCTGACTGGGATATTAAAGAACAACAAGTCTGGGTACGGCATTGGTTCACGAGCAATGTACATGGTTCGCCTTTTTTATTTTTTGACCTTCGAGGGGACGCCACGGGCAAACTGGCGGGAATCGGGAAAAACGTAAACGATGAAAGTTGTAGTAATCGAAGAGCACTACTTGCATACCAACTTTCATTCGAAACAGTTGAAAACCCGAGGAGCTCAATGCCCAATTTATTGATTTTTTGACATTTTCTAAGTTCGTGACTTTGTGACCTTGACCTTGGGATGAAAATGAAAAATCGAGCTCCATGGGGCTTTGCAGGAGCCATTGAGCTAACCAAACACCGAAACCCCTGCCAGATTCGACAAACCCCCTCGGAAAAGATGTAACTTGAAACCGGCTACCCCCTAAAAACACATGTTTTTTGGGCGTGGCTCCGCCCACAATTGGCGCAGCATGCCCATTCTCCAGAAAACACAAGTAGATCATGATACAAACCTCACACCCTAATTTTGTCAAGATCAGATCAAAACCCACGGAGCTATGCTCGGGACAGACAGACAGACAGACACACACCCATAACGAATATAGTGGTCACTTACTGACTCGTGAACCAAAAACTAGAACGGCACTCTGTGGAGTGCATACCTCCGCCACGCAATGCCTGATCCAGTAGAACATCTAGGGCCCAATAAAAATTTTAAATATCATGCTACATATTGTTTTGGACCCCATCTTTCAATGGTGAAGAGTCATCTCTCTCACTTTATTGATGCACTCCCCATGTTTCAATGCTTTACATCAAGAACTCCATTTCTCACTGTCCGTGTACTGTTCTTATGTTAAGAGTTGTTAAGAAGGTTATCTTATGTTAAGAAGGTTCTTATGTTAAGAAGGTTATCTTCAACTATGTTAAGAGAGCCACCTCAATATTGGCAAGTCTGACAGTTCACTCAGGTCGACTGTCAGAGAATGCAAGCCACTCTTTCACTTCACGAATGATCTCTGATATCTGCCACCCAGATGTTAACTCAACTGAAATTTTTTCCACAGAAACCTGTTCTTTCTTATCCACAGATTCATCTCATCTCATCTCATCTCATCTCATCTCATCTCCAGTAATCATACTCTTCCTCCCGCCCATGGTACACTGATTCCAATGTGAGGCAGTTGCATTGAAACAACTTACCTTCTCTTCCTGGAAGGCAAATCCGTTTGAAGGCAACCTCATATATGAACGTGTTGGGAGAAAATCCAAATCAAAAATCGAAATTTTGGGAAATCCGTTCAAATCAAAATGGGCACAGGTGTTCTCATTCTGTCAGAGTTAAACATAAAGAGGAAGAAGAAAAGCAGTTTCAGAGAAATACATTTCCCAAAGAGTGTGGGGAAATTAAATGTAAAATTTTCCATTTCAAGTCCTTGTATAGAAACAGAGAAAGGAGATGAGGAAGAAATGGGGGAAATAAATAAATTTGGGACTGAATATATAATAAAGGAATTTTTTTTCAAGATGAAGAGGGAACAGTTTTTGTTTAAATGTAAAATATCATCATATATTTGTTATTAATCAACACATCACAGTCAATGTTTTGATATTTTGTCGTGCATATTGTTAAACAAGCTCGAATGAGCTAAGATCCTCATCCTCTTAATGATGACGTCATAAAAATTGATATGACGTCATAGTGATGTATCATATGTGTGGTAATTCATCTCTGCTAATGCC
>NC_140964.1:116905605-116915605 GCF_056783735.1 Eptatretus burgeri
CCCCTACATATATAATAATGGACTGGTCACTCTGCAATCCACCACAAATTTTGTCGGGTTTAGTCACATGGTTATGTGGAATGGAGTCTGATGCTCATGCCGAGAAGCCGTGTCTCTTTCTTTGTAACTACAGCGTTGTTCTCGAATACAAATGAAACTTCTTCAAAGATTGTCAAAGGGTATTTATTTGTTGTTAGTTCATTTGGAGTCTGACTGGTTGTGCGGTGAAGTGCACAGACAGTTTGTGCGTCAAGACTGCTTCCCATAGGGAAGGCCAAAACCCATGTCGGAGCAGTGAGCTGACGCCTGATACTCGACGCACCCCATTCGGTATCAATACTTGTGACACTTGGCACACCCAGAATTAGATTGATACGCACGCACAGTGATCAGAGGTGGCAGAGGGAACGTTACCAGACAAAGGAGACATTATGGGTTACATGGTGGCAGTGTTTAAACAGATCCTCAAAGATGGAGACTGAGTGAACTTTTGTGGTCATGGCGACCACAACCACGAGCACTCTCACCCCTCATGAGCCATTTGACATTCTGGAGAGACTGGGAAAATACCTGGTTTAACTATATGGTTGCTGTAGAGATGGACACCAAGCCGGAGAGGATTCAGGTTGCAATGTTAAAGCACGCTATTGGACCTGCTTCATGGAAAATATACAAATCATTCCAGTGGGAAAACTTTGAATATAGGGACAAATTGAGTCAACTCTCAAGCAGTTCCGTGACTACCTGCTGTCAAAAGCAAATATACCGTTAAAACGGGAATGAGGAGAAGACAGGTTGAGAGGAGAATGAGGAGAAGACGGGTAGGGGACAAAATACTCAAGGACAGAAATGTATATCATGGAGTTGATGTTGTCAACACACTCCACAAGCTCTGACCAACCAGTGCTCCAGATTGCTCCCCACACCATCACTGAAAAATCACCGTGTTTGACAATAATATTGGCTGCAATCGGTTCAAAGAGAACTCTTGACTGAGAAGTCTTCAGACCCATACGTGTCCACTGTCAGAAAATTGAGCAAATTTGGACTCGTGTGAAAAAATGACAGTTTACCAAAACTCCAAGGGTCTGGTGGCCATCTCGTCAGCCCACTTCTTTTTCCTTTGAATGTTGGCTGGACCTAGAAGAGGTTTTCTCATCGCTACTCTCCCATAGTAGCCCAGTTGATGAAGGTATCGCATGGCAGTTCTTGAGCCAACATGGAACTCCTCTGCAACATCTGCTGCTTTGCAACGAGGAGTTTTCTCAATGGACCACTTGACAGCTCAAAGACACCTTTCTGAGGGACGAGATTTACCATAACTGGAAGCTCCGGATTCCTTGCCTTTGCTGGTGAATTGCACAATCAACCTATTGACCATGGAATGTGGAATGCCAAAGTTCTGAGCTATCTGATGCTGGCTGACTCCACCTTCCGATTGGCCAACAATTCGTCCTCTTTGAAAATCGGAATGGTTGTGTGCTCCCTTGGTCAAGGCATAGTTAATTGTCATACAAGACCCAGGAACTCGTTTCTTCAAATAGTTGAATATGAGTACAAATCACTGAGTAAAACTTGCTTTATACAGATCAAATGAATAAATTTAAGATGTCTATTTACTTCTATCATGTCTCTGCAGTCGTCATCCAATAATATTCGTACATAATTATTAGACATAATCAATGGTCCAACTCACCTTCAAACATTAAGTAATTAATAGCTATACTCACATAGGTCGACCGAAGCTTCACCTTAATGAGTGTTCACCGTCTGCCCGTGTTTTTCAGTTTTGTATACAGTATATATATATATATATATATATATATATATATATATATATATTTATATATATATATATATATATATATATATAGTTTTCTGGTTATATATATATATATATATATATATATATATATATATATATATATATATATATATATATATATATATATATATATATATAATGTCATCATATTCATTTCGCTATTAAGTGAATCGGTTGAAAATGGACGATTTATGTGACCTTGACCTTTTCACCTATTGACCACAAAAGGAACAGCCTTCTTGCCTGTGACTATCTTTACCAGGTGGTTTAGTTTTGTTTTGTGAAGATTGGAATAAATAGGTGACCTGTATGTGATACAGACAGACAGATGGAATAACAGACCAGGCCAATCGATGTACTTGTGAATCTTCAGTTTAGCAAGTGACAAACGAATAAACGGACTCAAATGCAATACCCTCTGGCGACGTTAATACGTATAATGACCTCATGAGAAAGGAAAGTCAACAAGTGGGTATTTTAATGTTGGGGTCATACAATCAAAAGCGACGAGAATGTGCTGATCAGTGGCTAAATGTCAACCAGAGCAACTCATCATTGGTCTTGCGTTAAATTAGATCTAAAAAATTCTTGCATTTCATGTTCACATCTGTGAAAAAGATGTATAATAATTTAAGTTTGCAGGTTACGCACTACATTACAGTGTCTGTGAAGTTCAGCCTGGTGTTGGCTTAATGGTTAAGGTGGCTTGAGATCTTCGGGTCTTGAGTTTGAGCCCCTGTGTGGGGTTGATTCAGGCTGTCATCCTACTAAGGTTGGTGTGAGGTTGGTGAAACGGGTACCAGTTCACTAGTGATAGAGGACACTACCTCAGTGGCACAGCTGTGCCCCCAGGAAATGATGCAACCAGCAGCCACAGACTGCACATGAAAGCTAGTTCCTGTGAAATGCATTATTTGACAAGCTCTGCTTCCTTGGTTTTGGATGTCTGCGAGTAGTCTGGACTGGATTCAATTTCTGATGAAATAGGATCGTTGTTCCTATGAACTGTGCAGTTCTGTCTTGTGAGCCGGTTGTCCCATCAGAGAGTGTCATTATTTTGAAAGGAGGATTTAGCTGACTGATCCATGTGCTTGCACAAACTTGCAGATGTTTAAGATCTGCATTATGCCTGCTGAAAAGAGTGGGTCCTCTTTTGTTCATACCTCTGCCATATTCCCGATTCCTTTTTAGATTATCATTCGGGAGACAATGGCAAACCAAGCAGCATATCAAATCGTAAGTGATAGCTTTGGCAGCATTTATTCTTCTCTCAGGTGGACCTCGGATGAGATGTACAAAAAACAAGAAAAAGGAAAGGGGGGAAAAAAAGCATTTATTTTTGATTCCATGATATCAAAAACCTGGTTCTCCTGCTTTAGGTGTTATAAATGATGCAAGGTCATTGAGCATTCAAGGAGTAGAAAGCAGCTGGTCCCCACGCTTAAATAGAGCTGCACCATGAATGCACCATGGAAACATCGAGGTCCTATGCACTAAAGATTTTCATGGATATCTATATTCTTAAGTTGTGCATGTCAAAGCAATCTGAACCTTGATACGGTTCCTCTTAATGGGTCAATTATCTACACTTAGAGAGAGGATGGAAGCGAGAAACTGCTATTGGCAGCCATCCAATTCCTGTAACGCTAGAGAGATTGCAGTGATTTGCGTGAAGGTAGATTAACATTTTATTGCCACTTATTGGAACTTTCCCTCCTTGTTGATAAAACGCATTGAAAGGCAGACGTTACGGTCGAAGACCACTTGGCTATAATGCTGAGGTTCTTTGTGAATATAATCCTAGATTTTCAAACATAGGCCAACATATATATATATATATATATATATATATATATATATATATATATATATATATATATATATATATATATATATATATATATATAATTTTATTACAAACCTACATAGGCTTACTTATTTGAAAGATTTTTGCCAGCTGGTATCTTTTTGCTGTGAGACCACCCCTCAATGTATAGGGAAAACAACCCTAAAGCGGTACGTTTGATATGATGTTTTCATGCAGGCGTACATGCTGCAGGGTATGGTGATAACCGTAAAACTGCACCGCGTTGTTCAGGAAAAAAAAGTCTCTCTGATTGTTGCCTTTCTCTTTTTGCTTGTGGGAATGCGAGTTTTAACTTAATTTGAGCAAACCTGAGAAAAAAAAATGGAGAACAAAATTCCTTCTGTTCAAAATACCAAACCTGAGAAGAGCCGACGCTCCGTTTGAGTTAAGAAACGGAACCCGTTGAGCAGAGACATGAAATTAATCTACGTAAAGTGTATTTCATTTATGAAGCACTATAAGATATGAAAAGGTAAGTTGATGTTGGAGGGAAGAAAAGTACACAAGTCACTCTTCGGTATAGGAAAGAAATGTTGGTGCGGATTTTCCACCTCACTGGAAAGTACATCATACTTTTACCAAGACGCTTTTCCTCCACCCTCAATATCCACAGGTAATGAACAGCACTGTACTGCAGTTGTAGTGAGAGAAAAACCAGACATGCAGCTGAAAAGTTCCCCTTTATGCTAAGAAGATTTTCAGACGAAGGCAGCTATACATCTCATAGAGGCCTACACAGTAAATAGTGCAACCTTTGCTGCACTATATGCCAGTTGGCATTATGGTAGCAGCTAATTGCCTTCACTGTCAAAACCCTCGGCAAGTGGCATTCGCCCAATTGGTTTAATAATGAAGCAGGCATGCGTGGAGTCTTTGAGCAATATTTATGCTGGCACGGCTTCTGAGAAGCAGGCCGCATGCGACCCCTCTTCCACCACTCGCAACCGGTGCGAGAAACTGCCATTTGCTACGTGGTGCTTAAAGCGCCCGCACAAATGTTTGCTTAATACTCACCGACATCATCCATGGCCCTGCCATTGCACCACTCCAAAGGGGTCGGGGGAGGGAGGGAGGTATGTTGCGTTGGCACCGTTAAGTACAATATTTATGCAGGAAAATGGCGCACAGTTCCTGCTGCAGGTCCTTCCAAACATTGCCTCTATTCTTCCTGGGTACAGGCATGGGTTTTGAATAGCATGGTTTTATGAGTCTTTAAATTGCATTTCTTCCTCTGGGTTGGCTCTTGCTGAGTTTTAATTGGCCCTTTTGCTTATCCTGTCCTGGGTTGAACTCAGTTGAGATATGAGGTTTTGGCTTCTGGCTCTGTGTGAGGATGATGAAGAGTTGAAAGGTTATTCAGCGACATTAAAGTGTTTATACCTCTCTCTGATTTACACTGACTTCAATTTTTCGAGTTTGTCAAGGTCATAATGTTGTTTTCCCTTGACCTCCTCTCGGCTTAAGAAAAATTAGAACAATTCCTCAAACAAGGAAAATTTATACCTGTGATTTAACAAATGAAAATTTTTCTTTCATGAAAATCATGTTTTTTTTTTGTTTTTTTTTTTTGCTTTAACAGAGAAAACATCCCCAAACCCACAGAAATGTCATTATAAGAAAAGAAAAAAAGCTAATTGCATGAAGATTGCTTGTCATGTATTCATAAAGAAAATGGGAATCATTTTACAGCTTCATCATGACTTGCCATTGCAATTGAAGGAAATTGCTATGAAAGATCATAGTTTGATAGATGAATTGCACAAAATTTATGTTTCAAGTTTCTTGCCTCTCCATGACTTTCAGAAATGCTGTATTAGGAGTCAATCCACACATAGTATTCACAGTCGTTAAAATATAGGAATCTTTCCATCACCTCATAATCATAAATGATATTATTTACCTGCAAGTAACCTTACTCCTTTCTCTTGCTTCGAACATCTGCAGGCCCAGGGCATGGCACAATCCATATAGAGTTTTGAGATGAATCACAGATGTTCCCTTTTTGGCCTTGTAAATTGACCAACTTCTGCAAATGATCACAGATATGAACTGCAGCGTTTTTCTTGACATCTATATTCAGAAGAATGGATCAAGTGTCTGTATGTATGTATTATGTATATCTTCTCTTCACCCATTGGTATGACAGCTGACCTGATGTCACCCACAATTGTAACCGGAAACACTGAACCTAAAGTACCCAGAGGACATAAAAGAACCCCCTCCCTCCCCCGAGGACCCAAAAGACCCCGAGGACCCAAAAGACCAGGTCAGGTCAGGTATGGGAGCATGCACTGGAGCAGCGTGTCACTGTGTCCACTTTCAGCCAGTACTCCAGTGGCCTTCATCTCATCGAGCCATCCCCCAAACAGATGCCTGGTCTATCCCCATCTGCTTGAGATGCCGATCAACCTGCTGCAACCACAAGGTATGTGGTCAGCCCATTGGCCTTCTCCACTCATGAGGCTCCCTCACTGAGAGATTCTGGTGAGCAGGATCAGCATCAGGAAAATGAGCCACATGTTCCGACAGCCGCAGCCGACGCTCACTGATTATGCAGGAAAAAATCTCATTTGAATCTCTCTCAGCAACTGCTCGTTGGACACAAAGTCCAACCAGTGATAGCCAAGGATTCTCCAAAGAGACCTGGTACCAAAGGAATTAAGTCTCTATCTCAGATCCCTGGTCAGAGTCCAAGACTCAGATCTGTGGAGCAAGACTAGAAGCACCAAGGACCTGAAGACTCGGACTTTCATCCTTCCGCACAGGTACCGGCAGCACCACACCCCATGATCCAGTGAATCCATGAATCCCCAGGCTCAACCCAGACGTCTATTGACCTCTGGCTCACAGCCAGCAGAGATATGAATATCGCTGCCAAGGTAAGTGAATCGCTCCACAACCTTAACATCCTCATCACAAACAAGTACAGACAAGATAGCAGCATCCAAGATATCATTGAAAGACTGGATCTTAGTTTTGACCCAGGAAACCTATAATATCAGTGGCTCCCACTTCTCATTCAGCACCTCGAGGGCTCTCAAAAGCATATCCTGCATCATCTGCCAAATCGAGGTCAGATATCTTGACATTCCCAAACAATACACCACAGGTTTTTCTCTCCAACATCCTCCACAGAATCCCGTCCATACAAGCACTGAAAAGTTGGGGCCAGTTCACACCCCTGTCTATCTACAGTGACAACTGGAAATAAGTCGAAGATGGTATCAACACATCTCGCAGCACTCTCAGTAACAGAGTATAGTTCAGACCTCAGTTTGATCAGAACAAAAATCCTCCAGAGGGCATCCCGATTTACTGAATTTAATGCTTCACAGAGATCAAGATAGGCTGCAAGCAGCCTCTGCCGAAACTCTTGTCTGCATTCAGTGAGGACCCAAAAGGCAAGGATGCAATTAATCGTTAACCTCTTTGGTGTAAAGTCTGACAGCTCTAGGTGCTGCTGCTCAAGCAGATAGTGACGAACCCAATAAAGAAATGCTGGGGCAAAGAACTTGCCCGGCACTGAGAGCAGCATCACCCCTTGGTAGTTGTTGCAGTCCTGGGTCAGCAAGGCCCCTCTTTCAGTCAGTTGGGATGATGCCTGTGTTCCAGGGAGATCACATAACTGCATGCAACGATATGACTTCAGCTTTTCCACCAGCCTTGAGTAGTTCAGCATGGATGCCACCAATCCCAGGAGCTTAACCCCATTTCAACCAGTTCACCACATCCTGTGTTTACACAAACAAAGGTGGATCACAGTTGATTGGAGGGTCAGCAATAGGGAGAGTAACACCCCTGACATCCAACTTAACAGCTGGTGGATCAGCCTGGAACAGTCGCTCAAAGTAACCGGCCCAGCGGGCCTTCACTTTGAACTCCTCTGTCAAGAGCCAACCATCCTATGCTCTAACTGCAGTACACCAAGGGACTGGCCTGGAGGAATGAAATTCACGAATTTCCGTGAAAGCAGGACAAAAATCACTTGACCACAGGTGATGCTCTACCCCCTCACAGATTCCTCACACATAGGACTCCTTGTCCACCCTAAGCACATGTCCAGTTCTACCTCTCAACTCCCTGAACAGCTCAGCTCTGCCATTAATCCTGGCTCTGTGATTCTGATCAATGGTATCCATTGTCCCTTGAGAGATGAAATTCTTCTTCACCCAATGGTGAGTTCCAAGACATTCACTGTCAACATTAAGGTGGTGGTCTTGAAGGCACTCCACAACTCTTTTGGGTTCCTCAAAGTACCCTGACCCCCCCCCCCCCAAATCACCACTCAGCCTGTTCACAAACTCCTCAGCTACCCTCTCACCCTTGAGCTTGCCAACATCAATCCTAGGCTGGGATGGAACCATTCTCCCAGATTTAAGCAGCAACTTCAGAGGTGCTACCCCAAGCCTGTGGTTGATATTGAAGAACTGAGCACTCTGGTAGACCCTGCAGTTCTTGATCATCCTTCAATGACCATCAATGAGCACATGGTCAATCTCCTTTAGCACACCACCAACATTGGAATACTAAGTCCATCATTGAGACTGTGGGTCCTGAAACCCTGGACCAGCCAGCCTAAATCCTTGACTTCTTGCAAAATCAAGGAACTTTGTGCTATTCTTTTTCACAGTTTTAGACCAGTGGGGACCAAGACATGTCTCATAACCATCCATATCCGTTCCAGTCTGTATTGAAATCTCCCGAGTTGAGAAGAGTATCTCGCCTGGGGCACTGATCGACCACAGACTCAAGCGTGGCAGAGAATGTGTCCTTCATGGTGAGATCACTTGCCTCAGTCAGAGTATATACAGAGACCAGGGAAACGACACCCAAGGAGTGATGAATCGTTTCTCTCATAACATGCTTATTGACCGGTGTTACCTCAATTATCATTGTATTCAGCTTATTGGACACAACTACAGCAACTCTTTGGGCAAGGTAGCCATCAGAGCGAACAGATCAAAAGTTGGTGTCACCACCTGCCATGATCTCGACACTAACTGGTCTCTGAACCTCAGAGAGTGCTGCAATACTGATGTTCAAACGCTTCCGTTGAGATAATAACAGAGACTGGGTGATCATCTTCTCTTCCAAATAGGACATTCCAATCACCCACCTGAAGGGACCACATCAGGTTAACCCAAGGAGACCTCCGTATGGTGGACGACACCTCAGCACCACCCTGACAAGCACTTTCGCAATCCGACCCAGGAAGGTTACCCCATGGTTTTCCTCCCATCATCAAAGAGTGGGGGTCCCTAAGGCTTTGCCTCAATCCCATCATCCGATGAGCTGCCTTTTGGAGGGCAGTCGTTCAGGAGGTACTCCCAAGGTGGAGTTTTCAATTTTATTTGCATTCTTCTTGTGTTTTGTGGAATGAAGAGTTTTTCGATGGCCGGAGTGCAAGTCCTGCTCCCAACATCCTAAGAAAAAGTAACTCAACTGCAGGAGGACATCCATCAGACACAGTTTGGCACTAGATTTGGATGGCCATTGGCTCACAAAGAGCTCCTCCGACCTTTGACAGATTTTGGTTTTAATCCTGCTGGTTGTCCATATCCTACACCTTCCTTACCTGGAAACCTGATGGAGGAGATGGTTTAGTCACCGACGACCCAACCATGAAACAGGTTCGTACAGGTTTACATGGTACCTGTAGCAAGTCAGAGATATAATCTGGCCTGACCAGACAATAATGTATCGAAGACCCAAAATACCCCAAAGACCCTGAAAGACCCAGAAAATCCAAAATACCTAAAAGACCCCACAGACAAAAAATACCTAAATGACCCTTAAAGACCGAAAAGACCCTGAAGACCCCAAAGATTCCAAAGACCCCAAATACCTAATTGACCCTTAAAGACCCCGAAGACCAAAAGGAACATATCCTCTGTGAATAGTGGGATCCAATGGTACTTCAAATTCATGCTGATTCTCATATACGAAGCTACTGACAGAGTTTGAACCATGATTACAGGAAGGCAAATGTTCGCTAAAATATAGACACCTAATTCATTTATACTTCACTTTGAGAATTCAATAGGTTGTTGTTGTTTCGTATGCAGCCCGTGGCTACTGGTTGCATCATTTTCTGGAAGTGCAGCTATGCCACTGATGCAATGCCCCTGTTACCAATAAGCTGATACTCATTTTGTCTCCCTCAGAAGGATGACAGGCTGAGTCACCCCACCTGGTGTTATTTCAACGGATAAAAACAACAACAGGAGCTCAAACTCAAGACCCTAAGATCCTCAGACAGCCACCTTCACCGTTAAGTCAACACGAAGGTAAAGTCAATCGGTACCCAC
>NC_140964.1:116921105-116926105 GCF_056783735.1 Eptatretus burgeri
GTCGGCCTCCCTCGGGTGCAGCTTCCTGCACGACGCGAGCACCCCCTCGTCTGGTGTCGCCGCCTTTCCACAGCTCCGTCCCCTCCGTTCCGACTCCAACGCACACGACGAGCAGCTCCACCGCCCGCGAAGTCTTGACCCTCTGCTTCCGACTCTCCTCTTCTTGACTCTCCGACCTTGGACTCTTCTTTGGACTCCCCGACCCGTTCTTGTTTGCGACTCCGACTCTCCTCTTCTTGACTCTCCGACCCGTTCTTGTTTGCGACTCTCTCTTCTTGACTCTCCGACCTCGTTCTGCTCACTCTCCGACCTCGTTCTGCTGACTCTCTCGTTCCGACTCCTTCGCGACTCTCCTCTGCTTGCTGACTCCCTTCTGACTGACGAACACCGTCCTTTTATCCCCCGTAACTTCGCCTTTGACCCCTCCCTTTGACCTTTCACCTCGCTCCCCATTGGCCCGAGAAAAAGTGGGCGTGATGGCTTTTTGATCCACAAATTTGCATATATCGATCGTTCTGGAGGCGGCGGGCCAAATCGCCCTCGCTCACCGATTGGACGGCAAAAAGTGGGCGTGTGTCGTTTTTGATCCGTTTTTGAAGCAGAAAATCCGTGATTTTGTACACGCTGTTCGACGCGCGTTCTGCATGAGTCCAGCATCGGTGCCCATGAGTGGCGCGAGATGACGGCGATGCGATGGTGGCGAGTTGTGACGGTAAAGGTCATGGCGGTTGTGGTGAAGCGGCGTTGTGATTGGTGGTTGTTGTTGTGGTTGTGATGGTGGCGATTGGTCCAAAATAAAGATAGTAAAAGAAAAACGGCTATCCTGAAGAGTCGCAGCACGTATAAATGACATGTATTCCCACTAGACAACGGGTTTGGGCCTAACTACACATGCACTTACCGAGATACCTCACCTAAGGGACCTGAATGGTGGTTTGCGAATCTGGTAACCACAACACTACCCCCTTCCCTTTTTACAGACTCGTCCCGAGTCGTCAAATTTTCGTGTGCCATCATGTGTAGTTTTCCCCTAGTACATTTTACCTACGGATCCCTGAGTGCGACATTCATGGTATTCGTGTCCCCAAAATAAATAACCTGAGGGCTGCGTAACTATCTAAACAAACTCACTCACACGGACGACTTAAATAAAATTGCCGGCGCTAAGACATACATGCCGGGGGCGCACTCATATGTACAGTACATCTTAACCTTAACTTACAAATTTTACACTAAACCATGGCCCAGGATCATCGAACTCTGCAAAAAGAAAGCAGTTAGCAGGGAGCCAGGCTGCCCACATGCAGTCTCTGGCTCAAACAATGCAGGTGACAGGGAACGTGGCTGGCTGCTCACACGCAGTCCAAGGCCTTCCCTTTTGAACTGAACTCAGTGAACCACAACGGTGCTTGGGTTGCACAACGCAGTCTCCGTGCCAGCTCAAGTGGCACACGCAATGAGCACAACGAATGGATGCATGAACGGTTTGAACTGAATGCAGTGAACCACAACGGTGCATGGGCTGCACAAACGCAGTCTCCGTGCCAGCTCAAGTGGCACACGCAATGAGCACAACGAATGGATGCATGGACACAAACACGGTGCACGGGCCGCCACTGCAGGCCCGTGTTGTAGCTGCCAACAGGGCAGTTCTCGCAGCTTGCAAACTGTTGCTTTCTGATCCTGGCGCACATGGAAACGAACAGGGGGGGGGGGCAAAGCAAAAATTGAACGGGGCTGGTGAACAGGGGCAGTGGGCATGGCATGGCAAAGGTAGCAGGCAAACACAGCCCGCAGAAGAAGGCCGCTGCAGGCAAACACAGCCGGCAGATGAACTGGCCGGCACAGGCCTTGAAGAAACACAGCCAGCCGGCAGATGAAGTGGGCCGGCACAGGCCTTGCAGAACACAGCTGCCGATGAAGTTGGCCGGCCTCCGCCTTGAAGCAAAACACGGCCAGCCGATGAAGTTGGCCAGCCTTTGCCGTTCAATGGAGGTTGGTGGAGGGAGTGCGGTGGTGCTGGCCACTTGGAAGGCGGGCTCGGACCTACCTACCTGTCTCCCTCCCACCTATCGCCTTTGCCTGTCACTGTACATACCCACTCCCTTAATTTGTGAAAAACCAATTTAGCCCCCTTAATTTTTTTGTTGTTTTTATTTTTACTTCCCCACTATAAATCGTCCCCTAACCCCCTTTATCGTCCTTGTTCGGCTAACCTATTCTGTCACCTAGCCTACTCCCAACCCCTACGTTCCCTTCCCGGAGGGGAATAAGGGAGAGCTAACGTCCTGTGTCGAGGCCCAACGAAGCCTCAAAATGGCCTCCCCAGAGTTCGGCGATCTTAACACCAAGTGGGTCCAGCGGCCCACAACGACAGCGAGGGGATGGATGGTGCGGAGGGGTACATCTCCTAATCTACCCTAACCATTAACTCTTAAACTACCCCGGGGCTTTCAACAAGCGCCTCTCGCTTAAACTATTGGTTCTATAAACCCAGATTCCCGTCGCCTGTGTTGGTGTCCTTACAATTTCGGGCCTCGACCCCCAATTTTCTCTCCGTGCCCTCACACGGTCTCCTGGCTGGGACACGTGGCTCCTTTTGGCAGGCACGACCCTCTGCCGAATCTCCCGCTATGGCACCCCCGGGCACTACACTGCCTCCGAGCCTACCAGCTCCCTAACACCGGGGAGTGCCCCCCATGGCACCTCCCCTGAAACGCACACGTGGCAGGCCGGCCTCCCGGGCCCCTTTCCGAGGGTCACCCGTGCCCACTGCACTGCCCACGCGGCTAATGGCGCCCCGGGCCCCTGCACCAAGCAGGCGCACCCGTGCCCACTACTCTATCCCGGCCCCCCATGGGCCCTTGGCCTACCGCGGCCGACTAGCCTGGTGCCCGGGGTACCCACTCAGCGATACTCACCTGTCGCAGCCACGCTCCCAAGCCCGTCAACAGGGCTCCTGCACCCCTCCAAATGGGTCTCGAGCCTACTTTCCCACTAACAACAAAACGACCTCCATTTTTCAATTTGACTAACCCAGCTAACTCACTTTACTCTGACCCCGGGGTCCCTTGGGTGGGAGTCACTCCTCCCCCCAATCACTCATCGCACCATGCATTCCCCATTCACTCCACACACACAGACCCGCTGGCCTCACTCACTCAACAAGTACTCACCTCACAACTCACCAACAACTCTTCAACACACACACCGCTGAACTCTGCCATCCTTCTAACTACATCCCCTAACTAACTCGTGCTCCCACGTCGTCCCTTAAACTAGTAGCACGTTCCTTTTAACACTACGTTGCTAAGCTACGTCCCCTCTACACATTCACAAGTCTGTCACAGTCTCCAAATAAATCATTTTATTTCCCAACCTAAATCTGGCTACAATCCCTCTAACTAATCCATTCCACGGACTCCATGAGGACTTACCCCTGCCCCATGAAGTCGGTCTAGCTAAGCTAACCCTTCCCCCTAACTAGTTTCCATCCTGTGCCCAGGTCAAGGGGGTCTTCCACCCCTTGCCCAGGAATCCTGTACACCCGAAAGTGAGGCTTGCTGTTTTCCCTTTTTTTTTTTTTCTCTTTACATGCGCAGCACCTGCGCGGCAACTCAGAGCTCGCGCACTTTGCACCTGCCCGTGACGTCATGCAGCTGCACGTGTTCCTCGTCCCTCCTTGGACGCTACCATCCGGCAGAGATACCCCTCCTGCCGGATTCCAACCACACGTGCAGCCATGGCGTCACCGTGCGCATAAAAAAAAACACAAGCCCCACGTCTCGAGGGGTTTCCCACGCGAACACATGTGCTTTGCCCGTTGGAGCTGAACACACACGATCGCGTGGAGAACCCGTCCGGTCCAAATCCATTTACCTGCCTAAACTTTGTCCGTCCGCGGGATCGGCAAATCCACCGCGTGCGTTTCCGGACCGGGACTTCACTCTCGCAAGCGAGCACGTGGCGGTCTCGTGCGTTGCACAGCACGAACCGCGTGCTCACTGCTGGGTGAACCCGGCACGGTCCACGAAACAACTACAGCCGCTACACGGCTTTCTCTCCTCTGTCGCCGTCTCCGTCTCCATTCCACACACGCATACCTGCGTGTTACGACGCACACAGTCCACACCATTAAACTCACACCGGGAGACGCGGCTGCGTGCTCCCGCATGCCAACCGACATCTCCCTCACATACCGCTCTCTCACACACACGGTCTCCCTGGCACACAGCGACCTTGCACACGGCCGTTCACTCACGCGTGCCTCACTACTCACACAAACCATACTACTTACATACGCGGGGGCACTCACCCGCGGTGCCTCATCCACACACCGTGCCTCACTCATACACGCGGGGGCACTCAACCGCGGTTCCTCATCCATACTCCGTGCCTCACTCACACACGCGGGGGCACTCACCCGCGGTGCGTCATCCACACACGGCGTGCTGGGAAGCACACACTCCGGCACACTCGCCACCACACCACTCACACGTGGTGCCTCACTCATACTGGCCGTTTCACTCACACACACGGCCTCACTCACACACGGTGCCTCACCCACACACGACGTGCTGGGAAGCACGTACTCCGGTACCATCGCCACCACACCACTCACACACGGGGTCGCTTCCACACACGGGGACGCACTCACACCTTGCACCACACACACAGGGACAACCACACTGGGGATTTGTGTCCCCACAAGGGTCTCCGGGGCCTCTATACCCCCCAAGCTCTCCGTGTACCTGTCCACAGCACTCGTCCCCTCAACCTCGCAAAGCACGACCGAACTCACCTGGTCGTGACTCGCCTCAAGGGGGCATACTCCCTCCCCTCGTTCCTGGAGGAGGCCATCCAGGTGCTCGCACTGGGTCTCTGCACGCTCCGCGAGCTCACCCCCATTATCCTCCACTACCTCCGTGTGTGTGTGTGCGTCACTTACCCCGTCTTCATCGTGTTTATTGGTCTCTGCTTCTTTCTGGCGTCTTTCCCTT
>NC_140964.1:116948605-116963605 GCF_056783735.1 Eptatretus burgeri
TGCAGGACAAAGCACCTCCTCAATTCCAAGTTCCACAAAGACCATCTCTGGCCAAACTAAGCCCCATAATGAGGGAGGATTTTCTTTTATTTTGTTTTTCCCTTGTCTGTATTTAAGTCTGTGTGTGTGGAGGCACATCGACTTTAGGTTTAATTTATCTCACATTTATTATTACATTTTGCATTATCCCCTTGTAAATATATATATATATATATATATATATATATATATATATATACATATATATATATATATATATATATACATACATACATACATACATGCATACATACATACATACATATATATATATATATACTGTCATTAAATTCTCGCATTTATTTTAAGTTGACGTTTCCATGTATTTGTCATGGGGTTCGAGTATAAACGCCCCTGTGCATCCATTTTGTGCCACTGTCGCTTCGCCATTGCACCCCACCCCTCCTGCTGTTAGCCGTCGTGTGCACTTTAATATCCGAGGATCAACGTGTCATCCTCCTACAAAGGAAGAACCGATCGGCTATCCGGGCTGGTGGTGTTAACCGTCCGTCACCATAATTTGGGTCGTGGGTTTAACTTGAATCTCCAGGATTCGCAACATATACATATAAAGGAAGAACATATATATATATATATATATATATATATATATATATATATATATATATATATATATATATATATATATTTCGGTTCTGCAAATTGCATCCATCCAACATACAGTGGTACCCGGTCAGTTATTTCATTAATGTACGTTCAGATAGTCCATTCCTTCTTGTCTTGTGGGTCGAATGGTACAATGCATTGTGCAAATATCATAGTTAGGTCTGATTAAACCTCTGAACTTCATTCCTATTCTTTTTTCTCTATTCCTGAGGTAAATCCAAGCAAGGGGTCCTCGCGTGAGCCAGCAGGCACGACGCTCGGATACACATCGGTAAAAACCACAGCCGCGCCCTTCCCGTAAGAATGCGTCCTCACAGAAGACCAAGGGCAGCAGTCGACGCCAACAATAAACACCAGCGTGCCCCACAGCGATGACCCCCCACCCACTGTTCAGGCGATTCGAGACATAACCAACACACCAAATGCTAACAACACACACTATGTATGCGGCGCACTCTTCTTCAATCCAAATCTACATATATATATGTATATATATATATATATATATATGTGTATATATATGTGTATATATGTATATATATATGTATATATATATATATATGTATATATATATGTATATATATATATATATATGTATATATATATATATATATATATATATATATATATATATATATATATATATATATATATATATATATATATATATATATATATATATATATATATATATATATATCCCCTTTTCAGTCCCAATCTCCATCAAATAATTATGTCCAAACTTTTCCCTCAATTCCCTGACACAGATCAGGGCTGGCATCGTGTACACGACACCGTCTTTGATAAATGGCCAAGTGCTTAATGGCGGACCCGCACGCACTGTACAGGGCATGCTCGATGTCGGGCGACCCGCGTGCTAACCACATGTACAATAGTGGACTCGTGCACAGCCCGTGATACTTTATCATCGTACAGAACGGGGCACGAATAACACACATCTTTGGTCTGGTCTGCACATGTGGTTAGAGTAACATTTTCCGTCAGTCTTCGCTCACCACGACGGCCACAAATGTCTCCCGTGGATGACAGACATCCTCCCGCACATCCGCCTCGATGCAGCTGCTATCAGGCAGAGGCATGCTGTGGGGTCAGATCGCTCGGGCCGCGTGGCTCACTACGTAGCAGGCACATTGACCAGTGCCAACCGTGGATCGCCGGGGCATGACAAGGGGTCCAGTGCAAGGCGATTCAAATCACGGATTTCGGTGCAAGGCGATTCAAATCATGGAGTTCGGTGCAAGGCGATTCAAATCACGGAGTTCTGTGCAAGGCGAGTCAAATCACGGAGTTCGGTGCAAGGCGATTCATATCACGGGATTTGGTGCAGGATGATTCGTGTCACAGTGCCCGGAGTGAGACGATTCCGCAGCTTGGAACCATCTTGCCGGAAATGGAGTGGAACCGCTTCCGGCCATCACGACCAGGCCGCACAGTGGCTTAGGCCCAACCAGAGCGCCCAATTCGTGTGACGACACATCGCTTTGGATCGTCGCCCACGCCACGAACCACGGGGTCTATAAAAGGCAGGTCGCGGGGCCACTTGTGTGTCGTTCCTACTCGTCGTTCCTGCGCATCATTACTGTGTTTATTCATGTCGGCTCATTCTCCCTGGCTTGGGATCTGCACGAAGTGCCACAAAGCAAGACACGACATGCCAGCTGTCAGGGAGGTGTCACCCAGTGGAGCATCCCCCAAAAACCTATTGGTGGCATGATCGGGCAATTGTGCAAGGTCTTGAGAGAGAGTTATCCTCATCCCCTCTCCTTTTTCTCTACATTAACTCCTCTTAATCGGGTTGTGTGTGTGTGTGTGTGTGTGTGTGTGTGTGTGTGTGTGTGTGTGTGTGTGTGTGTGCGCGCCTGTATGTGTGTATATATATATATATATATATATATATATATATATATATATATATATATATATATATATATATATATATATATATATATATATATATATATATATATATATATATATATATATATATATACACACACACATCGGGCGTAGTGGAGTGCGCCTGTAATCCGGCTACTCGGAGGCTTGGGTTGGAGGATCGCTTGAGGACAGGAGCTCTGCGCTGGGCCGCAATATGAGAGGGTGTATGGCAGCCCGGAGCCATGGTGAAACCCAATCCATATCCCTGCGTCGTAAGAGGTGACCATGGTTGCGTCAGGAAGGGCATCCGGCATAAAACCTGTGCCAAATCAGTTTGCAGATCATAACGGATGATCCGCTGTGGCGACCCCTAACGGGAGCAGCCAAAAGACGAACAACATATATATATATTATATATATATATATATATATATATATATATATATATATATATATATATATATATATATATATATAATTTATATATATATATATATAATATATATATATATATATATATATATATATATATATATATATATATATATTGTTAGGAATTCTGGCCCGCCTGGCATGCGATCGGCCGTGTAACTCCAATAGCAGCCGCGACGCCCACCGGACGACAATTCAGTCGTGAACCTCCTGGAACTACTGCCAGGAGCCAGTCACAGGTGGGGGTTTAACCTCACAACAACCCAGTCCGCATTCTACCCGCGCGAAATAGGGTGAATCGCCGAATGTCGATATACCTAAATACTCACGCGGGTAACCTAACGAGGGGTTGCACCACGCCGCAGGTCAGCTTAGGACACGAACTGCTTAAGTGGTTCGTTCCTTGTTACAGGGATAACCGAGCGGTGTTATTGCCGACCTCGATGGTTCAGATTATTTATCGAGTGTTTGAAACCCACTACTCATTCCATGATGCAAGATGGCATTTCAATGGGGTGAAAGGAGGACGCGACGAATGGGATACATTGCACACAAGGACATTTATTCCAGCAACACGTATACAGTCATGCAATATACAAGCGACAAATAGAAGGCCAAGCAATACCACCGACTACGATTATTATCTACAGTCACTTACACAGTCGTTACTTAACAGGACACGGTGCCACAGTATACATAAAAAAAACAACAGGAAAACCCTCCCCATAGGCAGGGAGGTAGACGGGGGTTCCTAAACCTTTATGGTCGTGGGCTGTGGCTGACCGAAAAGGCCAGCGAGACCGTGCTGGTGACCTGCCCCGTCGAGGTGTGATGGTGGGCAGGTCGCGACGCCTTGTTCCCACGGCAGCTAGCGTAGCCGCGCCTGCTCTCGGCCCTTTGTGATAATGTGGTCGGTGAGTTCTCTCCGGCGTCCCTCGCCAGACGCGCAGATTCGCACCACACAGCCGGCAGGGCTGCGCCTCCCGTCTCCGTCTCTGAGGCATCGCCCGGACTCTCCACCGGCCCGCGCCTTCACCGACAGGTCATCCAACGCCAAGACGAGAGAGCCCGACCTCGACCACCAAGAGAGAGCTCGAAGATGAAGCGAGAGGATGACGTCCACCAAGAGAGCGAGTAGAATCCAACACGACCCCGACAGAGATAGGATGACGTCGACGAGCCAGCCAGAGAGTGAGCCTCGCGCGCGGTCCGCCTTATATAGCGCAGGGCTCAGCCCTTCGCTCCACCCCGTTTTCGGCTCCACCTTTTTTGAGAGGGTTCCCGAAAAGGGGCGTTCCTCATTCCGACCGCATCACCCCGCGCGTCCACCAATCGGGGGCGAGCCGCCCCACCCGCCTCCGTCACACTCCTCGGAGAAACAGGCGTGAAAAATCTGCGCGCCCATCGGAACTCCTCTGGTTTCCTTTTGCGTTCGACGATTTTCAACCAAGCTGTTTTTTTATATATATATATATATTGTTGCGGTATTCGCGCCCGCCGGCGTGCGAACGGCCACGTAACTCTAATCGCGGCACGTCGCCCACCGGACGGACAATCCAGTCGTGACCCTCTCGGACTAACGCCGGGAACCAGTCACGGGTGGACCTTTCGGTCTCACCGCGATCGAGCCAATCAGCCCCCGCGCGGGATAGGGTTGCTCGCCAAATTCGACCACTGGTACCCACGCGGAGGGCATAGACTGGGCGATCGCACCTCGCCGCAGGTCGACTTCGGACACGGGCCACTTAAACGACCCGTTCCGTACTATCAGAATAACCGAGCGGTGTTATCGTCGACCTCGACGGTTCGATTAATTATCGGGCGTATTCAGCCCACTACCAACCCTTTACGTGAAGCAAGATGAGGGTTCAATGGGGGAAAAGACGAAGCGAAGCGGGAGAACAGTTCAACAATAAAGCACATTTATTCGCGGCACAGGGAAGCACACAAATACAATTCCACCAAATGCACACAAAAAAAAGAAAACACAATTCCATTTACACAAAAAGCAAATATAAAAGCGAGAACACAGTGCAGAGCTAATACCGACTACCGAGCACACGGCAACACTTGTACAATTCTACTTCACAGACGGCGCCGACAACACATACCCAAAACCAAGGAAAAGAAATACCCTCAAGGATGAGGCAGGCCTGAGGCCGAGACCGGGTCGCGCCTACCCGTCTGGTGATGAGACGCGGAGCGGCGATGGCGCCTCACTCCGCGGGCTTCGCGGACAGTGCCTGGCAGGGGGTGGGAAAGGGGGCCCCCTTGGTCGCACTATCTCAGCGCGGGGGGAAACAGGAGGGGGTTGCTGATGCTCGGGGTATAGAGGATCTTTATTATCCCTGGTGTGCGTCTCCACCTCGGCCAGGTCGCGCTGCCGGCCTTCCTCGGGCGTGCAGCTCCCGGCACCGTCGCGAGCACCCCCTCGTCTGCCTTCGCCGCTGCCGCCTCTCCGCCTCTGGACTCTCCACCCTGGACTCTTCTTTGGGCTCTCCTCGTTCGACTCTCTTCAGCTTCTCCAGCTACTGCAGGCTTCGGGCTCCAGACTTCCACACTGCTCTGACTGACGAACATGGTCCTTTATCCCCCCGTATTCGCCTTTGACCCCCTCCCTTTGACCTTTCACCTCGCTCCCCATTGGCCCGAGAAAAGTGGGCGTGAAGGCTTTTGATCCACAAATTTGCATATATCGATCGTTCTGAGGCGGGGCCAAATCGCCCTCGCTCACCGATTGGACGGCAAAAGTGGGCGTGTGTCGTTTTTGATCCGTTTTTGAAGCACAAAATCCGTGATTTTGTACACGCTGTTCAACGTGCGCCCTGCACGAGTCCAACACCGGTACCCACAGCGGGGCAAGAACGGTGGCGATGCTACGGTTGCGAGGTGTGACGTGAAGGTCGTGGCGGTTGTGGTGAAGCGGTGTTGTGGTTGGTGGTTGATGTTGTGGTTGTGGTGGTAATCATGGCGGTTGGTCCAAAATAAAGATAGTAAAAGAAAAACGGCTATCCTGAAGAGTCGCAGCTCGCATAAATGACATGTATTCCCACTAGACAACGGGTTTGGGCCTAACTACACATATACTTGCCGAGATACCTCACCTAAGGGACCTGAATGGTGGTTTGCGAATTTGGTAACCACAACACTACCCCCTCCCCTTTTTACAGACTCGTCCCGAGTCGTCAAATTTTCGTGTGCCATCATGTGTAGTTTTCCCCTAGTACATTTTACCTACGGATCCCTGAGTGCGACATTCATGGTATTCGTGTCCCCAAAATAAATAACCTGAGGGCTGCGTAACTATCTAAAGAAACTCACTCACACGGACGACTTAAATAAAATTGCCGACGCTAGACAGACATGCCGGGGGGGCACTCATATTTACAGTACATCTTAACCTTAACTTACAAATTTTACACTAAACCATGGCCCAGGATCACTGAACTCTGCAAAAGAAAAGCAGTTAGCAGGGAGCCAGGCTGCCCACATGCAGTCTCTGGCTCAAACAATGCAGGTGACAGGTAACGTGGCT
Organism: Eptatretus burgeri; assembly: GCF_056783735.1. NCBI lineage: Eukaryota > Metazoa > Chordata > Myxini > Myxiniformes > Myxinidae > Eptatretus > Eptatretus burgeri. The sequence goes on from NC_140964.1 coordinate 116,955,138, forward strand.
GGCTGCTCACACGCAGTCCAAGGCCTTCCCTTTTTAACTGAACGCAGTGAACCACAACGGTGCATGGGCTGCACAACGTAGTCTCCGTGCCAGCTCAAGTGGCACACGCAATGAGCACAACGAATGGATGCATGAACGGATGGACCGAATGCAGTGAACCACAACGGTGCATGGGCTGCACAAACGCAGTCTCCGTGCCAGCTCAAGTGGCACACGCAATGAACACAACGAATGGATGGATGAATGGATGGACGCAAACACGGTGCACGGGCCGCCACTGCAGGCCCGTGTTGTAGCTGCCAACAGGGCAGTTCTCGCAGCTTGCATACTGTTGCCTTGATCCTGGCGCACATGGAAATGAAGGGGGGGGGGGGGAAAGCAAAATTGAACGGGGCTGGTGAACGTGGGCAGTGGGCATGGCATGGCAAAGGCAGCAGGCAAACACAGCCCGCAGAAGAAGGCTGCTGCAGGCAAACACAGCCGGCAGATGAACTGGCCGGCACAGGCCTTGACGCAAAACACGGCCAGCAGATGAACTGGCCGGCACAGGCCTTGCAGAAAAACAGCCAGCCGGCAGACGATCCAGCCGGCACAGGCCTTGCAGCTAAGCAGCTGCAGACGATCCAGCCGGCACAGGCCTTGCAGCACAGCAGCTGCAGACGAAGTTGGCCGGCCTCCGCCTTGAAGCAAAACACGGCCAGCAGATGAAGCTGGCCAGCTCTTGCCATTCAGTGGAGGTTGGTGGAGGGAGTGCGGTGGTGCTGGCCACTTGGAAGGCGGGCTCGGACCTACCTACCTGTCTCCCTCCCAACCTATCGCCTTTGCCTGTCACTGTACATACCCACTCCCTTAATTTGTGAAAAACCAATTTAGCCCCAACTTATTTTTTTTGTTGTTTTAATTCTTACTCCCCCACTATAAATCGTCCCCTAACCCCCTTTATCGTCCTTGTTCGGCTAACCTATCCTGTCACCTAGCCTACTCCCAACCTCTACGTTCCCTTCCCAGAGGGGAACAAGGGAGAGCTAACGTCCTGTGTCGAGGCCCAACGAAGCCTCAGAATGGCCTCCCCAGAGTTCGGCGATCTTAACACCAAGTGGGTCCAGCGGCCCACAACGACAGCGAGGGGATGGATGGTGCGGAGGGGTACACTTCCTAATCTACCCTAACCATTTAACTGTTAAACTACCCCGGGGCTTTCAACAAGTGCCTCTCGCTTAAACTATTGGTTCTAACAACCCAGATTCCCGTCGCCTGTGTTGGTGTCCTCACAATTTCGGGCCTCGCCCCCCAATTTTCGCTCCGTGCCCTCACACGGTCTCCTGGCTGGGACACGTGGCTCCCTTTGGCAGGCACGACCCTCTGCCGATTCTCCCGCTATGGCACCCCCGGGCACTACACTGCCTCCGAGCCTACCAGCTCCCTAACACCGGGGAGTGCCCCCCATGGCACCTCCCTGAAACGCACACGTGGCAGGCCGGCCTCGCGGGCCCCTTTCCGAGGGTCACCCGTGCCCACAACACTGCCCACGCGGCTAATGGCGCCCCGGGCCCCCGCACCAAGCAGGCGCACCCGTGCCCACTACTCTATCCCGGCCCCCCATGGGCCCTTGGCCTACCACGGCCGACTAGCCTGGTGCCCGGGGTACCCACTCAGCGATACTCACCTTTCGCAGCCACGCTCCCAAGCCCGTCAACAGGGCTCCTGCACCCCTCCAAATGGGTCTCGAGCCTACTTTCCCACCAACCACAAAACGACCTCCATTTTTCAATTTGACTAACCCAGCTAACTCACTTTACTCTGACCCCGGGGTCCCTTGGGCGGGAGTCACTCCTCCCCCCAATCACTCATCGCACCATGCATTCCCCACTCACTCCACACACACAGACGCGCTGGCCTCACTCACTCAACAAGTACTCACCTCACAACTCACCAACTCTTCAACACACACACTGCTGAACTCTACCATCCTTCTATCTGCATCCCCTAACTAACTCGTGCTCCCACGTCGTCCCTTATACTACAGCACGTTCCTTTTAACACTACGTAGCTAAGCTACGTCCCCTCTACACATCCACAAGTCTGTCCATGTCCTCAAATAATCCCATTAATTATTTTATTTCCCAACCTAAATCTGGCTACAATCCCTCTAACTAATCCATTCCACGGACTCCATGAGGACTTACCCCTGCCCCATGAAGTCGGTCTAACTAAGCTAACCCTTCCCCCTAACTAGTTTTCATCCTGTGCCCAGGTAAGGGGGTCTTTCACCCCTTGCCCAGGAATCCTTTGCACCCGAAAGTGAGGCTTGTTCTTTTTTTTTTTTTTTCTTTACATGCGCAGCGCCAGCGCGGCAACTCAGAGCTCGCGCACTTTGCACCTGCCCGTGACGTCATGCAGCTGCACGTGTTCCTCGTCCCTCCTTGGACGGTACCATCCGGCAGAGATACCACTCCTGCCGGATTCCAACCACACGTGCAGCCATGACGTCACCGTGCGCAAAAAAAAAACACAAGCCCCACGTCTCGAGGGGTTCCCCACACGAACGCATGTGCTTTGCCCGTTGGAGCCTAACACACACGATCGCGTGGAGAACCCGTCCGGTCCAAATCCATTTACCTGCCTAAACTTTGTCCGTCCGCGGGATCGGCAAATCCACCGCGTGCGTTTCCGGACCGGGACTTCACTCTCGCAAGCGAGCACGTGGCGGTCTCGTGCGTTGCACAGCACGAACCTCGTGCTCACTGCTGGGTGAACCCGGCACGGTCCCCGAAACAACTACAGCCGCTACCCGGCTTTCGTTTCTCCCATGTCGCCGTCGTCGCCTCCATTCCACCCACGCACACCTGCGTGTTACGACGCACACAGTCCACTCCATCACATTCACACCGGGAGACGCGGCTGCGTGCTCCCGCATGCCAACCGACATCTCCCTCACATACCGCTCTCACACACACGGTCTCCCTTGCACACAGCGACCTTGCACACGGCCGTTCACTCACGCGTGCGGGGGCACTCACCCGCGGTGCCTCACTCGCACTCCGTGCCTCATCCACACACGCGGGGGCACTCAACCGCGGTGCCTCATCCACACTCCGTGCCTCATCCACACACGCGGGGGAACTCACCCGCGGTGCCTCATCCACACACCCGGGGGCACTCACCCGCGGTGCCTCACCCACACTCCGTGCCTCATCCACACACGGCGTGCTGGGGAGCACGTACTCCGGCACCATCGCCACCACACCACTCACACACGGGGTCGCTTCCACACACGGGGACGCACTCACCCCTTGCACCACACACACAGGGACAACCACACTGGGGATTCGTGTCCCCACAAGGGTCTCCGGGGCCTCTATACCCCCCAAGCTCTCCGTGCACCCGTTCGCAGCACTCGTCCCCTCAACCTCGCAAAGCACGACCGAACTCACCTGGTCGTGATCCGCCTCAAGGGGGCATACTCCCTCCCCTTGTTCCTGGAGGAGGCCATCCAGCTGCTCGCACCGGGTCCCTGCACGCTCTGCGAGCTCACCCCCATTATCCTCCACTACCTCCGTGTGTGTGTGTGCGTCACTTACCCCGTCTTCATCGTGCAGTCTTCCCTCTATTTTTTCTGTCTCCCGTGTCTCTGCCAACTCTTCACCCTTTACCTCCCTTGTCTCAACTATTATTTCCTTTGTCACGGCCTTCATGCCCGCCTGCAGGCATCGGCCCATGTTCTGCGTCTCACCCCGGAGCTTTTTCGTTTCTTCCTTCATGTGCTTGTTCATGCCTTTCATTTCGTTTATAATTTCATTTGCGTTTGTATCCATCTTTTCGATTATTTGTTGTGCATTCGCATCCATCTTTTCGATTATTTGTTGTGCATTCGCATCCATCTTTTCGTTCATTGCCGCCAGCATGGCGCATAGCTGGGCCATGTCGGATGCACTTGAGTGAGCCGTTTCGGCAGGGGTTGGGGAAGGGTCTTGGTGGAGAGGGGGGGGAAGGTGTCATACACCGCGGCCGCTGCCGCACCCACCTCGGGCCCTGGGTTCAGTTGGGCGAGTCCGTGTTCCTGCACAATCAACATTTCCTGCACGGGGATTCCATCCTGGACCATGGATCCTACACATTCTACATCCATTTCTAATACCCCCGGCTCCCGCTCGCCTTGAGACGCCATCTTGCTTCTCGTGAAGGGTTAATTTGCTCGCTCGTAATTTGGAGGGAATCGGGGGTCGCTTCTCTCACCCCTGGACCGATTCCCGTGGAATTTAGCCGGAGACAGGAGAGCCCGTTTTCCTGTTCTCCGATACCAGTGCCGCGAGGAGGCGATGAATTTGTATCGCACGACCTGACACCAGTGTTGCGGTATTCGCGCCCGCCGGCGTGCGAACGGCCACGTAACTCGAATCGCGGCACGTCGCCCACCGGACGGACAATCCAGTCGTGACCCTCTCGGACTAACGCCGGGAACCAGTCACGGGTGGACCTTTCGGTCTCACCGCGATCGAGCCAATCGGCCCCCGCGTGGGATAGGGTTGCTCGCCAAATTCGACCTACCTAAGTACCCACGCGGAGGGTAGACCGGGCGATCGCACCTCGCCGCAGGTCGACTTCGGACACGGGCCACTTAAACGACCCGTTCCGTACTATCAGAATAACCGAGCGGTGTTATCGTCGACCTCGACGGTTCGATTAATTATCGGGCGTATTCAGCCCACTACCAACCCTTTACGTGAAGCAAGATGAGGGTTCAATGGGGGAAAAGACGAAGCCAAGCGGGAGAACAGTTCAACAATAAAGCACATTTATTCGCGGCACACGGGAAGCACACAAATACAATTCCACCAAATGCACACAAAAAAAAGAAAACACAATTCCATTTACACAAAAAGCAAATATAAAAGCGAGAACACAGTGCAGAGCTAATACCGACTACCGAGCACACGGCAACACTTATACAATTCTACTTCACAGACGGCGCCGACAACACATACCCAAAACCAAGGAAAAGAAATACCCTCAAGGATGAGGCAGGCCTGAGGCCGAGACCGGGTCGCGCCTACCCGTCTGGTGATGAGACGCGGAGCGGCGATGGCGCCTCACTCCGCGGGCCTCGCGGACAGTGCCTGGCAGGGGGTGGGAAAGGGGGCCCCCTTGGTCGCACTATCTCAGCGCGGGGGGAAACAGGAGGGGGTTGCTGATGCTCGGGGTATAGAGGATCTTTATTATCCCTGGTGTGCGTCTCCACCTCGGCCAGGTCGCGCTGCCGGCCTTCCTCGGGCGTGCAGCTCCCGGCACCGTCGCGAGCACCCCCTCGTCTGCCTTCGCCGCTGCCGCCTCTCCGCCTCTGGACTCTCCACCCTGGACTCTTCTTTGGGCTCTCCTCGTTCGACTCTCTTCAGCTTCTCCAGCTACTGCAGGCTTCGGGCTCCAGACTTCCACACTGCTCTGACTGACGAACATGGTCCTTTTATCCCCCCCGTAGCTTCGCCTTTGACCCCTCCCTTTGACCTTTCCTCGCTCCCCATTGGCCCGAGAAAAGTGGGCGTGAAGGCTTTTTGATCCACAAATTTGCATATATCAATCGTTCTGGAGGCGGGGCCAACTCGCCCCCCGCTCACCGGTTGGACGGCAAAAGTGGGCGTGTGTCGTTTTTGATCCGTTTTGAAGCACAAAATCCGTGATTTTGTACACGCGCTGTTCAACGTGCGCCCTGCACGAGTCCAACCCCGGTACCCACAGCGGGGCAAGAACGGTGGCGATGCTACGGTTGCGAGGTGTGACGTGAAGGTCGTGGCGGTTGTGGTGAAGCGGTGTTGTGGTTGGTGGTTGATGTTGTGGTTGTGGTGGTAAACATGGCGGTTGGTCCAAAATAAAGATAGTAAAGAAAAACGGCTATCCTGAAGAGTGTGAGCTATCGCATAAATGAGATGTATTCCCACTAGACAACGGGTTTGGGCCTAACTACACATATACTTGCCGAGATACCTCACCTAAGGGACCTGAATGGTGGTTTGCGAATTTGGTAACCACAACAATATATATATATATTTTTTTTTAATATATATATATATTTTTTTATATATATATTTTTTTTCACACACACACACACACGCATGTACCCATGGTCAAGGCTTGTGGAAGAGCTAGGACACAGAACAGATCAGGACACTTGACAAAGGGAACAGCAGGAAAAAGGGGAAATTACAATATGAGGATGGAGGTGGAAAGTCGATGGAGTCAGCCAAACAAGGGATGCAGGTAACGATGAGGGTTGGAGGACAAGGTGTGGACAATATGAATACATAAGTAAGATTTTTGGAAGGATGCGGTGCTTTATCAGGTGTAGAAAAAATTATGGCTTTTGATGGGGAATGACCTGAGATGGTGGTGAACAGCCTTCTTGAAGACTGAGAGGGAAGAATGAGATAGAAGAGCATGTGGAAGGGTAGGAAAAGAGAGAAATAAATGAGCGGAGGAAAGCATTGGTTCTGGGTTGAGGCAGTTTCACTCAGAGAGGGTTGCTGGTAGACTGTGTGGGTCCCGCAGATACTTTGGAGGACAATATGGAGAGGGCAGAGGGTACAAGACCAGAAATTAAATGGAAGAAGACAGAGAGACGGATGGAAAGTTGGCATTGTTGAAGTGATAGACTTATATAATTAGCTTCATCATGAGAGAATCCATCCATCCATCCATCCATTGAGACCATACTCTGTGCAGAGCATTGGTGCTGCCTAAGCAGTCTCCTTGGCTATTGGGCACAATCCTGGATGGGTTGTTACTCCAACACAGGATACGAGCAAGCTGGCACTCATTTTGCCGATCTTGGAAGGATTACAGGCAGAGTCAACCCCACCTGGTATTAATTCAACAGAAAAGGGGGATTTGAACTCAGGATCCTAGGATCGCAAGCACACATCCCTAACCATTAAGGCAACACTAAGCGTGAGAGAATCCAATGATCTTGAAAGACTTGGTTTCCATGGCACCAAGCTGAGCAAGATGTGAGGCAGGGGAGCCAGCCCAAAGAGGAGTGCAGTATTCCTTCAAGCTGTGGATGAAAGCTTTTTAGCTGGATGGGAGCTCAGGTGTGTCAAGGAAGGATTTTGCACTTTGGAGGCCAACTTTGAAATGTGGCTTGCCGAAGAGCGATCATGGCTGAGAGTGAGACCCAATAGTTTGAGTGATTGTTGAGAAAGCAGATGAAAGGGTTTGCAGAATCACCCTTTCAGATAGAGATAGAGAGATAGAGAGATAGAGAGATAGAGATATAGAGATATAGAGATATAGAGAGAGATATATAGAGAGAGAGAGATAGAGAGATTTCTCAGGATTGAAAGAGATATTCCAAGTGTTTAACCAGTTTGTGATTTTGTCAAGGTCTGAGGAGAGGGAATAGGCTGCTGTCTTTCTGTCAGAAGGATGAGGGATGTCACAGCAGAGAGTGGAGTCATCAGCAAATAGATAAAGAGGATTTTCAAGAGAGTCAATGAGGTCGTTGACGAATATTAGGAATACGATGGGGCCTAAAAAACTGTCTTATGATACTCAAGCCTTGACAGGGAGAGGAGATGAAAGGATTCTGTTGAGAGCCACACATTGACTGTGACAGGAGAGCAAGTCTGTGAGTCAAGAGTGGAGTTGGCCTTGGATTCTATAGCCAGACAGATCGGAGAGCAAGGTGGAATGCCAGACTGTATCGAAAGCTCGATATATATCCAGAGATCGCCCTCATCTCATGTCTTATATTGAGTGCCTTCATCCATTGTTGGGAGAGTAGAAGGTGCATGCCCAAGGTGGAGTGAACAGGTCTAAATCTGAATTAATGATCTGAAATGAGGCTGTTGAAATGAGATGATTGGGAGTAAGCTAATTGGTTCATAGTTAAGGGGGTAATTGAGAGTTATACATTCATCATGAAAACTGGCACGATAGTCTCCTATCTAAACAAATGCTTCATCTTTCTAAAAATTGTTTACACTTGTGTAACATTTATGAAGCTTAGATACAACCTGATAGAAAATGCATGCTAAAAGATACCCTTACAATGGTGTTAACTGAAGACATCAAGCACCTTTTAACTTGTTCTTTCCCCTTAGTCTTGCCTCTTTTATTGTTACTCGTGCAGAGCATGTGCACCAGTGCTGGAAAAGCAACCCCGTGCCATCTGTCAAACGTTGATGTCTTTGATAGAAAATGAGAGAGGGAGAGGGGAGAGAGGGAGAGGGGAGAGAGGGAGAGATTCTAAAAGGTATGACAACAGTGAAATATATAGATAATAATCCCGAGATAGAGTTACCAGTACTATACCCTTCAAAAGCTACAGAAGATTTTATACAGCAATTTTTTTTCATCAGTAATTTGGCTCATAATTGAATTTCGAGAATCTCCACCTGCGTTTCATGCTTTCACTTTCTTTCCCAGGCAAATTGGTTTGATAGACATTGGCTCATGTAACTCCGTCATGGGCTCAC
>NC_140964.1:116971105-116978605 GCF_056783735.1 Eptatretus burgeri
GCTGCAAAAGGTGCTTCCACCAAGGACTGATCTGAGGGACTGAATACATTTACAACTAGAGGGGGAGCACTCGGTAGAGTGCAAAACCTCTGCCGCCAATACTGCTGGGTCACTCAAGTGAACCTGATATCCTATTCATTCAATTTGACGTCAACAGTGCTCACAGAGTTATAGTTTTCAACTTTCCCTTTTACTTTTAACTTTTACATACTCAATTCATTCGTCATAACTAGATTTCTTAAGACAGAAATTGATTTTACGTGGGTATATATTTTACGCAATTATAATTTTGGCATGTTTTTTGTTGGAACTCACTTATAACATGTAGAAATTCAAAAACAAAATATCGAAATTTTGTTGAAAAAAAAGTTGCAAAATTTTTTTTCCTTTTTTTTTCTCTCGAACAATTTTTTTTATTTTTTGGGTTGGAAATCACTTAAAACATGTAGAATTGCAAAAAAAATCAAATATTTTTTTCAAAATGGCCAAAACGGATCACACTCTACTGAACCACGATTGAATAAACTAAACTAGATCGACGCGCATGTAGAAATGCCAAGAAAAAAAAAATCGAAAATATTTTTGAAAAAAAAGTTGCAAAATCTTCTGATTTTTTTTTCTCTAACAAAATTTTGGGGGGGGGCTGGAAATCATTTAAAACATGTAGAAATGCAAAAACAAAAATTCAAATATTTTTTCAAAATGGCCACCATAGCGGCCATATTGGACTTTGGACCTAGTCCAAAATCTAATGGCATGATCCTTGGACCATACCTAATCCCCCCACCAAGTTTCATCGAAATCCGTCGAGGAGTTTTTCCGTAATACTGTACACAAACAAACAAACAAACAGACAGGGGTGAAAACAGTAACCTCCGTCCATCTTCGATGGTGGAGGTTAATGAGTGAATTTTGATTTGTACGTTTTTTTACAGGTATTCCTGACATGTAACCTCCTTTAACTATAACGATGTTTGGTTTGAATATATATATATATATATATATATATATATATATATATATATATATATATATATATATATATATATATATATATATATATATATATATATATATATATATATAGTAAAACGATGCAATTTTCGTTTTTTTTTATTTTGTACAATTGCCTCCACTAATATATAATTTGGTTCTCGCATGTCTCACTCGTAAAGGTTAACTATCGCTGTGTTGAAGTACCTCCCACTTACCTGGGTGATCAAGATTTTGAGAAAGCCTTAAGTGATGAGCTTTCGGCCTTTTAGGCCTTACAGGTGTGCTCCCAGCCTCATCGCAATAATTGTACTAATCAACTATTAGTTGTGTTTGTGTGGGTTCATTTTCATCAATAGAGAAGAAACGTGTCCATAGTCATTCACGTTTTAGAAATTGACAACAAAAGTGTTGCCGTTATTGTGCATCGACTTCACTTGCTATTTTTTATTCTTTTTTCAAACACGACAACCATTAGCAATCTTGCATTTAAAAAATGCCAGTTTTGTGAGGGTTCCAAGAAAACTTTATGTTGAGTATATTTTGGTTCAGCTTCTCTTACCCACACACCGAGCATGCTAATCTTAAGGTGAAAGAAGAAAATAAGAAATGAAAAATCAAACTGGAAATGAACAGCCCCAAGGACATGCTCAATCACTATATATTCCTCTTTTGTCATCTTAAATCTCCCCTCGGGCAGCATGGAAGACAACGTGGTATTCATGCGGCCAGTTGTCCAAATTGTGAGTGACAGTGTGAAAAACTCTCGCCCGCTCGCCAGACGCACAGTCCCTCAGCTTGCATGCTCTTCAACACCTACTCAGCACAGACCATGCGCCGTGGCTGTGCATCTACTCAATCTGCCTGTAACAGGATCCACTAATTCCTGCAGATGCTGCTTTGAATCACAATATCAATGGAGACCACTTTCTGATTGCTTTAATCTGTTCCATGGTTTTGCTGGCCTCTTTCCACAAGGCTGACCCTGACAACCAGTCTAATTGTGTACTGACTTTCCTTGGCATGATATTGCCATCACTGAATGTATATATATATATATATATATATATATATATATATATATATATATATATATATATATATATATATATATATATATATATATATATATATATATATATATATATATATATATATATATATATATATATATATATATATATATATATATATGTATATATATGTATATATATATATATATATATATATATATATATATATATATATATGTATATATATATATATATATATATATATATATATATATATATATATATATATATATGTATATGTATATATATATGTATATATATATATATATGTATATATATATATATATATATATATATATATATATATATATATATATATATATATATATATATATATATGTATATATATGTATATATATATATATATATATATATATATATATATGTATATATATATATATATATATATATATATATATATATATATATATATGTATGTATATATATATATATATATATGTATATATGTATATATATGTATGTGTATATATATATATATATATATATATATATATATATGTATATATGTATATATATGTATGTATATATATATATATATATATATATATATATATATATATATATATATATATATATATATATATGTATATATATATATGTATATATATATATATATATATATATATATATATATATATATATATATATATATATATATATATATATATATATATATATATATATATATATATATATATATATATAGAGGGACATGATATGGTCGTCATCATATGCTACAAACAAAACACAAAACGAATGGTTTGGAAGTGCAGGCCTGGAAGTATGCAACTCGTAGGGCTTCCATACATTTTCTTCTTTCATTACTTATGCATATCCACTTGAAGGTTGAGAGTGTAAGTTTATCGAAGAAGAAGAAGAGGAAGAAGAAGAAGTTTTGAAATATGCTCATAAATGTGACCAGGTTAATCAACTAATTATTGGTATGCTTGTTTCATACGAATATGTAACTTTTCCTACTTTAAAATATCATGCCTAAATGGGGGTCAAGTTCATCCTTATTCAACCCATGCTTTTGTAAAATATAACATGGCCTTTCTTGAGATATCACGTCTTGAGAGGATCGACCTGATTTTCCAATTGATGTGAATAACCTGGCTATTCTACTTTCTCTAGCCATAAATTATTTTTCCTTTTTCGTCTAGCTGAAAATAAAAAATAGATTTTTCATTATTAGTATAAACAAAATAACAACTAATAAAGGGGTAACTGAGGTGCATAAGGACATCACATGGCTCTCACATATATTCCTAGATAATTATATTCATCACTGACACATTGGTACTTGATATCATTAACCAAGAATAGGTATTAGAGGAATTACCTCAATGTTTCTCAGGTCCCAATTCACCCCACCTTCCCCTAAGAAATACAGAGGACACAAGAAGGGTACTCGGTAGAGCACATACCTCCGCCACGTAATGCCTGATCCACGGGAACATATCGGGCCGAATACATTTTTGAAATATCATGCTATACAGTACAATATAGTTTTTGGCCCTATCTCTCAATGGTGAAGAATCACTTAAAAAATTAAATAATTCTCTTATCCAGATCCGGATTCGGATCTTCACCAAAATCGAATCAATTCTTCCTTGTGACACACCCAACCTGTCCACCAAGTTTCGTCCGAATTTATCCAAAACCTTCGAGATATCGTGCTATATATCGTTTTTGGCCCTCTCTCTAAATGGTGGAGAATCACTTAAAAATTATCAGACCCAGATCTGGATCCAGATAGTCACCAAAATCTAACCAGTTCGTCTTCGTCACACACCCAACCTGTCCACAACTTTTTGAGATATCCTGTACAAAGACAAACAGACAAACAAACAGAAAGGGGTGAAAACATGACCTCCTTCATCTTCAGTGGTGGATGTAATAAAAGTCATGATTAATATATGAAATTTTTCATTAAAAAATAAATAAATAAATAATAATAATATTAATAAAATTAAAAACAAAAAAGAAACTGTTTTCATCCGAGTTTTTGAGGCCGAATAATGTGCAAATAAAGGATTTATGAAGTAATTCACAGATTATGTGAAGTAAATAAGCACACGTGGCAAGTGAGAGGCAACAAAAAGTGGGTTGGTCGGAATCAAAAGTGGATTTCATTTTGTTCTTCTACTTTTACCAAATGTGATAAAACCTCTATTTGAGAAATTTTAATGATTTGGAGCAGAGGACCGAGAGTTGTAGCTCAGAGAGTGGGGAGGGAGGGAGGGAAAGAGCACAAAAATGAAACGGAGTTGTGAGGGAGGGGTTGAGACTTGGGGGAGGGGAGGTGAAGGGGGGTGGGGGTTGGGAGGGTGTTTGAAGTCTTGGAGGATTGAAGCCTTAATGAGTTTGGTTTTTTGAGGGGGGGGAGTTGAGGACTTGAAATCACATTTTACATTGCGCGGGTGTTCCATGGGTACATGCTGGTACGCTCATGCCATCTGTCTGTCTGTCCCACTGTGAAATATTGAAACACTCCTCAGAGAGAGAAAAATAAAATAAAAGTTGCTTGAAATTAATCCAAACATATGGGAAAATTAAAATATAAAAAACAAAGTTGTGCAGAAGAGATTGCATCTTCACACATATAAAGTGCAGACAGTGCAACCTTTGGAACCGATAACTTCCCTGGTAGATGAATTGGACGTGGTGGCCTGATGTGATCCCTTAGACTTATTGTTGGGGTATGTTCAGGATTATTAGCCACCACTGGACTTAGTCCGAAATAGGGGCTTATGGATTTGATCTCTTATTTTAATGTCCGTGCATGCATGTGTGCGTCCGCAACCATATCTCGGACATGTATGGACAGATTTTATGCGTAATTAGCGCAGAGACAACGCATGATGGAATACATATGCATGTCATTTTTTTCGACATCAGATCCAAGCTGGCCGACTGGCGGATATTTTTGTTGTACACAAAAACAAACCCAGTGTTGAATACGTCCTCAAGCATTTCTCAGACATGCATTTACAAATGTTGTTCAAACTTGGGACACAGATAAGGAATGATGGCTTACATAAGAACGTCATTTTTTTCTCGAGATCAGATCCAAGATGGCCGACTGACGGCCATTTTGTTACTTAAATGTGTCTCCAACCATTTCTTCAACACGTATGGTCCGATTTTGTTCAAACTTGCCACAAACACAGTACACAATGGCATACACATATATCCAACCTTATTTTGTGATCTGATCAAACATGGCCGACTGGTAGACTGGCGGCCATTTTAGTTGTACATAAATATGGGCCATCTCTTTAACTTCATATACAGCAAAATTACAAAAACAACGGGGGCTATGACATTTTATGTCTTTTTTACTTATTTTCCAAACCTCTGTTGCTGACATTGAAACACTTCGTGCAAGAATAACCAATTGCATCAGTCGTGAGATGAGGGAGATGTTGGCCAACATGTGAATTGAAATGGATTATCGCTTGGATGTGCTACGTGCCACCAAAAGTGCACATGTTGAGGTGCACTGATGAGCACAAGAAAAAAAAACACATCATCGTATCCCTTTTGGTTTGGTTGTAATACTAACAGTAAAAAAAAAGGACAAGACTTTGTGGACAACCTGTACTTCATTCCGAAGCCAACAATTATCTTCACATAATCCATGGTAAGTTTACCCAATCAAATTATATGAATAAATCAATGACTTGTTCAACTCATTGCACCCTCTGTTTTTTCTTCAAGCACCAGGTTCGTACAACAACTTGTGACATTCCTTGTTGAACCTTCCATGTTTGAGCTCTTTCAAACCAGCACAACAACAAAAGGCTTCGTTTTTTTGTTTTTTTCCCCCTGTCGTGGTATTTTTGCCACGGGGTTCTGGCTAGTCAAGGAATATTTTTTCAGGAATTTAATTAAAAATGTGCGAAAGACTCACTATAATGCATATGTCAGTTAAGGTGGGCCAGTAGGGGCACATACAGTGTCTCCATATGCAGCAACTACACTTGGATGCATATGTACCCCCGCCCCCAGTCAGCGAGAACACAAACTACAACAACAAACCAACAGCTTCCACTCCCGGAATCCACATCACCGAGAATATATAGCTGGAGCAATCAAACAACCACTCATTATATAACAAAATAGATTGGTCATTATAAATGGAAATATATAATGCATTCACAAAACAAAAAAGTATAATCCTGATGACCATTATGGAAAAGCATGACGTCTTCGATGTCTGATATACCGAGATATATGCATGTCATAATAAATCACATGGTGAATCAAACAGCTCTGACGAATTGAATGACAGCAATGAAGTTTCAGAGTGAAAACATTTTTTTCAATTCCAGGGAATTATCTGGCTCTGGACTGGTGCATCCTTTTCTGCCACTCACTCAAGCACAGAAGACAAGTCCTGTTGTTTTCCAGCCCTTGTCGTGGCAGATAATTAGACTGGCTGGCGACTGTAATGTTTGGAGGCTCTCATGCCATCAGGTAAGTTTTTAATTAATTACCCCTGATTAGTTGGGGAACGTCTTCAGCTGACATTCCGTTTTCACTTTAAAGATTATACTCTCTGCTAGGAGGAGAGATGAAGATTCACTCTAGGGAATAATAACCTGTTTACAGGTGTAACAACATCAACATGATTCGCTCTGCATCCATAAGGAAATGCAGGAGACTGTCGTGTGCTGGGTATCAATGAATAGTTTTTTCGTTGAAAGTACTTGTGCTTTTTTTCCGACTGGGTTGCAATGTAAGCTCTTTTCTTCTGAAAGATAGCATTTCATAAAAGATAAACAGAAATATGAGGGCTGCTGTGCACCAGAACTAATGCAGACTTAGTGGTGCAATGGTTTGTCGGAGTGTCTGCTCCAAGTCTGGGAAGTTAGTAATCGAACCCCGGCAAAGTCACAAAGACTTTTTAAGATGGTGCACATTCATTCCTTGCTTGAAGCTCAGCATTTAAAAACGATAGAGCATGGACAAACAACCATAGGTTGGCAATCATAGCGCAGGCTTTCATGGGCCAAATGCTCTCCTACTGTGTTGAAATTCTTTGCAAGAGAAGTCATAATATAACTAATGTCTGATAACCATTGTTTTACATGAAACTAGCACATTAACTGGAGGGTGATTGCATCACTCCCTATGTGCATGCACACACACACACACACACACACACACACACACACACACACACACACACACACACACACACACACACACACACACACACACACACTTTTACTCTGAGTAAACTTACACATGCATTTCTGACAACTCAACAAAAAGCCTCAACCTCCCGACTCTGTCCCAACTTTTATAAAGGTAAATTCGAAAGTTCGAAAGTGTTTGAAAGGATAATTCGAAAGAGTTCTAATTATAATGCCAAAAGGTAATTGTAAAGGGTTCCAATGGATTT
>NC_140964.1:116994105-117029105 GCF_056783735.1 Eptatretus burgeri
CGGGAGGTGTAACAGACTGTTTTCGTGTTCGTGCTATGGTGGTGAAACTAGAGATCGCTACTATTCCTTCCTCATTCCAGAATAGGCCCCTCCCAGTCGGCTGAGAGGAGTGGCCGAGAGCGAGGGCTGTGGCCTGGACAGGAAGTGACGCGAACGGGAGGAGCCTTTGGTCAGGGAGTCGGCGAGATAGACGTGCGTCGAAGGAGCTCACGTGTTGAGGCGAGAGATAAAAGAAAAAGGCAGTGGTGATTCGGCCGGCAGAGAAAGCGGAACCTGCACATCGATTCACCTCACGACTCGAAGGAGAAAAGAAAAGGGGACGAAAGGAGTGCTGTGTGTGAGGAACGGCCGGGTTCTCGAGGTGTGCTCGGAGTCGCTTCGAAACGAGCGAACGAAGGAGGCACCGTGTTGGGTCTGAGGGAGAGACGCTGAACCGACCTGCACGTCAGTGATTCGACTGAGAGAGGAACTGAGGGGACGAAGCGGGAGTCGGGCTTCAAGGCGGGAAGGCCGGAGAGGATACGCCGGAGCGTCTGACGGTCCTTGCTCACCTCACAACTCGACACGTTGTGATCCGCCTGCGGAACTCGGACCTCGACTGGGACCTTGTATGGAGAACAGGCCAGGCCAGGATTCGTGTGCTGAACCCTGGAGAGAGATCGGCGATCTCGCATTGTCGACGTGGCGCGGAGCCGGAGCGCGCTGAGGAGAACCGCGCACGCGGTGACTTGGGCGGGAGCTGGAGTGCTGCACCGCCATTTCTTGCTGTGCGGCACGGTCGAGCGGGAGTTCGAACCCGTGGAAACCCGCTAGGTTTTTACGAGCGACCTTTGTGCTTTTGGGACACGGTCCTCTCGTCCATGAGCCATCACCAAGTACTCTGTCTTGTCCTGCATGCATGTTTGTTTGCACGTGTTGTATAAGGCATATTTCGTAGTGATCTCCTTGGAACCTTTTAGCCGTGGTTCCCTAGTTGAGAACGGGTTGATTGTTAATAAAACCACTGTCATGTTATTGCTTGTGTTGTGATCCCTGATGTCCCCAATAAATCTGGTTAATTCTGATGAAGTTGCCGCTATGGATTAATGCGTGTCGCGTCGAGGAACGATCCGTTCAATTGGCATATAAGACCAAAATGGTTACAGACTGGTCGACTCCGCTCGGCCACTGACAAAGGCAGTCTGTAATGAGGGGTTCTATCTGCCCAACTGGTAAGGTACAGGATTATGTTGGTATCACGATTAAAGATGCGTGACCCGAGGCCTGTACCGAGCCGGCCGGCGTTATAAACTCCCGGAGACGGTGGTGGCGAGGGTGGCACCAGGGACCAGGTCAGATTCCCGCCACCCCGGATCCGCAACAATATATATATATATATATATATATATATATATATATATATATATATATATATATATATATATATAACACGATATCTCAAAAAGCTGTGGATGGATAGTTTATATGCGTGGTAAGGACGAATTAATTCGATTTTGGTAAAGATCTGAATCCGAATCTGGATATAAGAATTATTTAATTTATAGAGTGCTTATTCACAATTGAGAGATTGGGCCAAAAACGAGATATAAAATGATATTTTAAAAATGTGAGGCCCGATATGTTCTCATGGATCAGACATTGCGTGGCAGAGGTATGCGCTCTACCGAGAAGGGCGCATACATTGGGGTATGCACCCTTTTAGTTTAATTTATTGTTTTCACAATAAACTGCTATTGTTTTTTTATTTATTTTAAAACAAAAAATGCAGCACAGTTAAAAATACACATCTAATCTTGAGGAACAAATGAAATATTTTCTGCTTTTCAGTGCATTTGACCATAGGCCCTGTTCGAGCAATTTTGCATCAAGAAATCTATTTAAAGAATGTCGTTATAACGTCTATTTTTTTATGATTAGGCTATAAAAAAGCATAATATGATGCATTGTAGACTTTATTATAATCATTTTATGATTATCAAACTTCTTTTTTTGCTTTTTAACTAAATCTTTCTTTCAAATAACTTGTGAGTTTGGCTGAAAGCTTTATGAATTAGAGCTGGAAGCAATTTCTCCAATAACAACATTGCACAGGAGAAACATTAAAAATATTATCTTGCAAATTTCAACCATCTGCAAGCATTGAATGAAACATGTTTTTTTTCTTTATTAAAGAATCCAAATATTGCACATATATGGTCAATTATCCTCATGATAGTAATCAGTCCACATAAATCATAATTTGGTGAAGAGGGGCATATTGCATTTGAGGAAGCATTGCAACAGAAGGATACATTCAGTGTTCATTATTCACACGACTGTTCCGTGTGGTGACAATCTGGCCCCCATGGCTGAACAGGAATTCTGGTAGAGCACTCAATGGCAGCATGTTATTATATTTCATGAAAATATGCCTGATAACCATGCATTGATAGCATCAGACAGCAAATGGATTTGTCGCTCTCTTACAGGTAAATTCTTGTTTACTCTCCTGCAGTGCTTATCTTGCAATTGCCCCAGGTGGTTTCAAAGTTGACGAAATTTCACTCTGACTTGTTAAATCATTGTTTAACTTTGCATCTGTGTCCTCCCTGCAGAATAATTTAATCTTCCCATGAAAACAGTTTCATTATTTTCGTCTTTTCTCTGAATTTGAAGCGTTAGAACCTTAAGAGGTATCATTTTGGCATCACAGTGATTCATTCACAACTTGAATTGGTGATCAATCTAGGTGATGTTGGTGTCAACAAGGGGGATTGCAAAGTGCAAGTCGGATTATTTTTAATCATGATTTTCTCTTTAGGGTGATCAATTTTGGAACATATAATCACAGAAGAAGGTTGTTTTCTCCTTGGAAAAGGTTTGAGGCTCATACCAAGAGCTGCAACATTTCTGCATATTCTTGCAGAAATGCAATTTCATCCGGCCAGAACCATACCACATCCTAACGTTTGCAGACTGCTAGGAATTGCTTCCCTGTTTTTAAGCTAATTTTCTGAACGACAGGAGATTTCATTTTTGGTGAAGATCCGGACATTTTCATTCAGCATTCTGTCTTGTTACATTGTGTGTTGTAATTTCCACCTTCATATAATCCTCTACAAATTCAGCAGTCAAGAGGGATCAATGGTCCTTATTACATCTGGCTGAACATTTTGCCATTCGATTTGTGCACAGAGCACATGTTGGTCTATGTACATTACCTGGTGAACATCTTTAAAATAAATGAGGTTGAATGTATGTGCAGCACAACACCAGTGTTAAGAAAGTAGGGACCGATTTGCTCAAATCATAATTTCAGAAACATAATCAAAGGCTGTTGCATTTTCTTGCTCAGTTGAATCATCTCCTTTCATGACAGCAATCTCCTTGAAGGCTGTCATGTGCGAGACCCATTCCAGTCACAGTGTACGGAATATTATGATATATTTTCTGTGATTTTGATTGAACAAGATGCCTGCTGTAGATTACACAGCATTGCTGCTCTTTAGCTTTGTAGTTCTCATTTATTTTGTGGATGAGAAAGACCACCTCTTTATTCCATTAAAATTTTCTGACACGTGTGTTTCGCCCAGCTGATGTACTTCAACTGAGGTATCTTGATTAAGGGAGTCTATTCGGTAAGATCAAAATGCTTGTTTTTCCAATGAATGTTGAAGTTGCTGACCAATTTTTCAGAAACAGAGTCGAGTCTCGTGGGAGCAAGCCTGGTGTTGGCTTGGTGGTTAGGGTTGCTGGCTTAAGATCTTAGGATCCTTGAGTTCTAGCCCCTATGGACCCTAAACTAACATCACACGGGGTTGACTCAGCATGTCATCCTTCTGAGGTCAGCGAAATGAGTACCAGTGCACTGGTATAGGGGCACAGCATCAGCGGCATAGTCGCGCTCCAACAATATGATAGCCACTCGGCAGCAAAGCTATGCAAAAAAAAAAAAAGAGGAGCTAGAACATAAAATGGATCAGGATGCAACATAACAAAACAAACAGCAGAAGGAGAGTAGGGGGAGGGGGAGGACACAAAACAGTGGGGTTGAGGGACAAAGAGAGGGAGACTGAAGATAAATGATATGAGGAAGAATGGGAACAAGGGATGACATAGGGAATGAAAGAGATGAATACAGAAGCAAAGATTCAGGAGGGAAAAGAGGAAGGTTGTAATGAGGTGGTTAATGTGGATATAAAATATAATGGTTTGGGTATGGGGATTATCTGAGATGGTGCTGAATAGCTGTCTTGAAAACCTGGAGGGAAAAATGGGATTGAAGAGAATGTAGAAGTTGATTCCACATGGTGGGAGAAAAGGGGAATGAATGAATGGAGGAGAGCAGTGATGCTGGGACTTTCACCAGAAGGAGGTTGTTGACAGGCATTGTGCATCTGACAGAAACATGCTGGGGGGTTGGGACAAAGCATGGAAAGAGCAGAGGGTGCAAGGCCAGACAGGAGATGGAATAAAACAGACCACTGACCTGTCTCTGATGTGAAAGGGAAAGGCCCATCGACTCAGTTTCATCACGGGAGATTCCAATTATCTTGAAGACCATGATTTTCACGGCGTCAAGTGGAGCAAGGTGTGAGGCAAGGGTACCAGCCTAAAGGGAAAAGCTTTGTTGAAATACCCTCGTTATGCTCAATTCAATTTCTGCTCTCTCTCTTCTCTCTTCTCTCTTCTCTCTTCTCTCTTCTCTCTCTCGCCCTGCTGGTGGTTTGGTTTCTGGGCGCGGTGTCATGGCCGCCGTAGGCTCGGTGTTGTGAGTCCAGTGTTATTCTCTCCCCTGTCATTTAATATTCTCATCGGCTTTTTTTTCCTCTCCCCCCTCCGATTTCCGCTCCCACCCCTTTCTTCTCGACTCGCCTTCCCCCTCCTTTCCCCGTCCCCTTCCCCACCCACCCTCATCCGCCCTGTTTGAGTTCGTTACTCCCCCCCCCAACCCTTTTCCCCCTTGTTGTTCATAACGGTTTTGTGTTAATATTTTTCGTTCCCTTACCTTTCCCCTTTTCTTCTTTGGGACGAGAGAGAGAGACAGAGAGCCCACAGCTTGTGGTATAGGTAAGCTTCGAGCCGGTAGCCTACTCCGTTATCGAGTGCGTTCCTGTTTACCTGTATTATGGCTGTGATTTTTGTTTGGGTGAAACACACATCTGAGTGGTCATATGACCCTTCCCCTCATTCCCTCCCTCACCCCTTCCCTCACCCCCTCCCTCACCCCCTCCCCTTCCGTTCTTTGAAATCAAAGAATGTCGACACTTTCCCGCTATGCGATGAGGTCGTGGCCTATGAGGCCTTGACAGGGAAAAATGGCGTCGTGTTCGTTCCTCCGAACGAGGTCAGTGTTGATGACATTGTTACTGCCATTGGTAATATGGTTGGGTTTGAAAAAGTCTACGCAGCCTCTCGCATGAATAAACGAGTAGTTGTTTTTATATCGGATGATCATTTAGTATATGACATCGTCTTGACTGGAGTAACAACTGAAATGGTTATTTTGTCTTAGCCTCCCCTCTCGCCACAACTAGGACCAAAATTGTACTCAGTAACGTCCCACCTTTCATCAGGAATGAAGCTCTGGTAAAAGAATTATCTCGATTCAGGACCGTAGTCTCTCAGGTTACAATGTTACCTTTGCGATGCCGGAACGAGCAGGCTCGACACGTGATGTCTTTCAGGCGACAGGCGTACATTGTGCTTCCCTCGTCTAACGTTGATAAACTGCTTAATGTGGTCTTTAAATTTCGCATAGATGGACACGAGTACCAGATGTACGCGTCGACGGAAACACTGAAATGTTTTAACTGCAATGGTTTCGGCCATTTAAAACGTTTCTGCCTGAAAACTGCTTCCCCACAGCCGAGGATACTATTGTTCATTCTAATACGGCCCCACCTGTTAGCACCTGCGACCCTGTTACAATCTCAGAGAACAGAATATCAGACCCGAAGGATACAGAGGACAGTACCTCAAGTGTTTGGCACGGGTTTACAACTATTCCCTTATTAAGGAAAAGAAAAACGGATAAGAACGAACTTAACTCACATAAAGGGAAAAAAGTGGTTTTGGCTGCGAGTGAAACAACTCCGGGCTTATGTGACACAGTGTCAATGGAAAATCGGTACGAGTCACTCTCAAATAATGAAATGGACCTCCTGTTGGTAAATCAATGTGAAGGGGATTTACTCCCAGAGAAAATTATGAAAACCACAGTCAAGATCCCTACTTCTGATAAGGAAATTGAACCATTTAATGATCTTACCGAAAAAGAATTAAAAATTGTCTCCAGAACCCCCCAATCGTGCCACCAGTTAACCACCACCAACGACGACTCAATGGTGGAAACTGCTCCATCAAATACCCCTGAAGTCATACCTGAGTGTTGTGACAAAGCTCTGAAAAAAACGCATCCTGAAAAACCTGAGACAGACGCTGATACTACCAACCTCTCCCCCTCTCCTCACTCCATCTCCCCCTCCCCTCACTCCATCTCCCCCTCCCCCCTTCGACATTACTCAAGGTGGAATCAGAGCCTCCCAATTGTGTCACGAGTTAACCACCAACGACTCCTCAATGGTGGAAGTTGCTCCATCGAATACCCCTGAAGTCATACCTGAGTGTTGTGGCAAAGCTCTGAAAAAACCGCATTCTGAAAAACCTGAGGCAGATGATGATACTACTATCCTCCCCCCCCATCCCCTCACTCCATCTCCCCCTCCCCCTCTACATTACTCAAGGTGGAATCAGAGCCTCCCTCACCCCTCCCCTCCACGTTGAAAACAGAACAACCTGCTACCTGTAATACGGTATACTACAGAGTATAAACACGGTTTGTGAATTAGAAATTGAAAATTTTCCAGATAGTGCTTCTGACATGTCCGTAGGAGAACCAGATGACATCGAAGAATTTCCTACAAACAGTACTCCTAATGTCTCACCATCGCAAATCCTTAAATTCCTGAATCATACTTTTAGGAAAAGACATAGAGATATAAACGAATATTTTCTGACTTACATGGTTTTATTGAAACAGCAAAAAATATCATTCGTCGACCTAATGATTACCATTTCACCAAGCCACAGTGCAGTAGGCTTAAAAAGCACATTGTTAAAGGTAAAATGGAAATGAAATGAGGACCTGCGTGCACTTCTTTGCTTGCCACCTGTTCATCACTATGGCGATCTTTGGCAGCCTAAACATAAATGGTGGAGCAAGCCAGTCGAGGATGCTCCAAGTAGTCAACCTCATTAAACAACAGAAATTAGATGTAGCCTTTTTACAAGAAACCCACTCTACCCCAGCATCGCACAGTGTTTGGAATAGAATGATGAAAAAGACCGGCTATTTTAGTGATTCCAACTCTCGCACAGCAGGAGTTGCCTTTCTGCTTAGTCTGCACTTCTGCCCTCCACAACTTTCATTTCAGGAAATAATCCCAGGTTACCTGGCTTCCCTGGATTTTGTTGACAATAACAACGAATTTACTTTAATAAATGTCTATGCTCCTTCAAAGGGCACAGACCGCCGAAGCTTCTTCAAAAGGTTACGACTCTACATGAGGCAATTAGATTTGCAAAAGTGTATCGTAATGGGAGGTGATTTCAATTGCACCCTTCAGCCTGCACATGATCGGAATGGTGCAGAGCCTCACCCCAGATCAGTCAGACTGCTGTCTGACATAACAAGAGATTTTAGTCTTCAAGACATATGGCGGATACAAAATCCAAACACCCATCAGTTTACTTGGAGTAAAGTTGCCACAATCAGGTGGCCCTTGCCCGGCTTAATAGATTTTACATAAACTCACCCCTTATTAACCCCACTCCTACCATGAGAATTTCTCCATCTGGGCTCTCGGACCATCACCTTATCACCATGTGCTACCGAATAGGGTCGTCTCCAAACCACCAATCTTTTTGGAAACTTAACATCCCCATATTAGATAACCCCTCTTCCAATAGTGCCTTTCAAAGTGTATGGTCCAATTTAGTAGGTGCTAAGCCCCAATTTAAAGACCAGCGGTTATGGTGGGACAACACAAAGGTCCAAATTAGAAATTTCTGTCAACATTTCCGCTCTTTAAATACACAAGTAGAACGCAGAATAAAAGCGGAACTGGAGAAAGAAATTCTACAAATTCAAAGCAACCTAAAAACCCACCCTGCCCCCCCAACAAAAACTAAGACTGCATGAGAAAAAATCTCTTCTCAATAGTATAATCACTAACCATACCCAAGGAGCATTAACGAGATTACGCTGTCAACACCTTCATCTATGAGATAACCCAACCCATTTTTTTATTTTGAATCAAAATTGCCTCATTCCTTAATCACTGCTTTGAAACGTCCTGATAACTCGGTCACTACTAACCCGGTAGAAATTAAGAACGATGCAAAACTTTTCTTTTCTAAACTTTACCAGGCAAAAGATGTTGAT
Organism: Eptatretus burgeri; assembly: GCF_056783735.1. NCBI lineage: Eukaryota > Metazoa > Chordata > Myxini > Myxiniformes > Myxinidae > Eptatretus > Eptatretus burgeri. The sequence continues at coordinate 117,002,531 of NC_140964.1, forward strand.
TTAGAACTGGTTTCTCAATTGGAGGATGGTATCAGTGTTCTATCCCCCAAGCAAAAGTTGGATTTAGAATCACCACTTGCACTCTAGAAACTTTCTGCTGCCCTGAAGATCCTGAATGGAGGGAAATAACCTGGACTGGATGGTCTCCCAGCGGAGTTCTTCAAAAAATTCTGTGACCTGATTGGACCTGAATTGCTTCTGGTCTTCCGAGAGAGCGTGGAGAAGAATGAATTCCCACTAATTTGCAGAAGAGCTGTACCTACTTTGATTCCTAAAAAAGGGAATCCCTTGCTCATCTCACAGTGGAGGCCCTTTGTCCCTGCTGTGTACAGACTATAAAATCCTCTCAAAATCTTTGGCCTTACGTATTTCACCTCTGCGAAAGGATATTATACACATGGACCAAACCTACTGTGTCCCCGGGCGTAATATCCAGGATAGTATCTCTGTTATTCGAGATGTAATTGATATCTGTGAGATAAATCATGGAAGTTGTGGCCTGGTCTTCTTACACCAGAAGAAAGCATTTGACTGTGTTTCTCACACATACCTTTTTGAAGTTTTAAAATCTTTTGGTTTTGGCCCCCTCTTTCTATCACATATACAGTTATGTTATTCAAACATAATGGCCATTTTAAAAATAAACAATGAACTTGTACCCCCTTTTGGGAGAGGGGTAAGGCAGGGCTGCCCTCTTTCAGGAATATTGTATACTCTTTCTCTTGAAACCTTCTTAAACACCCTTCGTAAATCCTTATCTGATGTCACTATGGGAACTAATCCCTTCAAAAGCATCGCCTATGCAGATGACATCTGTCTGCATAAATCATGCAGAAGACATTGTTAAGATGACGAGTACCTTGGATCTCTTTGGTAAAGCATCATCAGCCAGAATAAATTGGGCTAAAACAGAAGCACTGTGGCTCCAACCCTCTACCTATCCCTTATCCCACTCTACTCCAGCATCCTTGTCTCCCTGGCAATATTTCTTGGAAAAGTGACAGGATCAAATTATTGGAAGTGTTTCTTGGTCCGGGCGATTTTGTGAGGCATAACTGGGAAGGTTTGTTGGCACGCATGGAACTAATTTTACTGAAATGGAAGAGTTTACTTTGCCAACTGTCCTACCAAGGCAGGGTACGAGTCATCAACAGTCTGGTCACCTCAATGTTATAGTCAGGTTCCTTGTGTAATTCGTTGGAATTTTTTGGAGAGTAGCAAACCTATAGATTTTTGAGAAGTTTAAAATCTATTTAAATAAAAAATGGTTTCCCATTTTTTTCAACTTTTGGAAAGGTCGTTTTGGGGTGAAAACGCTTTTTTTGAATTCCAATTTTAAAAAAATCTGAAACAATACAAAATAACCAACTGATGATGGATTACTGTTAAATGGCTAACAATGGATTTTACGAGATGATAAAATGTTACATTTTGAATGTCGGTTGCCATGGAAACAGCATTTTTGGAGTGGGATTGCCATTTTTTAACATAATTTTAAAAAAATTATATTTTCCATCGGATGGCCTAAATAATTGTTAAACATAGTGACCATGACTAATATACACATAAGCATAATGATTTTAAAGTATTGGAACAGTTGGTTGCCATGGAACCGGCCATCTGTGCAATGAAACATTGGTGTGTCTGTTGTTCAATATCAGAAAGTTGCGGCACCTTCAGTGGTGAAACGTTTGATTTCAAGTTTTTCTAGTTTGATGTATTGCAAGTGTGATCATGTAGGGAACATAGGTGACGCCACGTCGCGACGCCCTGCCATCGCCTCAGGTTACGGTTGCTGGGCGTGGCATGACGTCGTGATGTGGCGTGGCGCGCGTCCAAGCACGTGCAGCACAATGACGTCATTTTCAGTTCGCTTCGTTTATTCTCGATTTATTCATGACAGTTTACTTCGGAGCTTCGTTTCATCATATTCGGTTTTCAACACCTTTCTTCCTTTTTTCGGTAAGTTGTGATAGCCTTTGAGGCGTATGTTTCTTTTTGTCATTTTATGTTCTTCTGTATGGGGTAGGATTATGGTTTGAATGGCAAAGGGGTTGGAGGTTTTAATTGCGTTTCCTGTTAGGCTAGGAGTTGGAAGTCGGAAGATTTTGTTGCTAAACGGATCAATGGTGATGTCAGCCTATGGGCGCCAGTGAAGAAGGAGAAGAACAGAATGTACATGTCTGGCAATACAACACGAGCAATCAAGATCAGGGACAAGACAGTAAATCTAAAAGAAACTAAGGATTTGTATGGTAGACTGATGGTACTCTCTAGATCCAGCAGGGACGCTGACCAGAAGGATGCAATTGGCAACTTTGAATTCACTGTGACACCGAGGGCCCTGTTTGCACCAAATGGTAGCTTACTGTCATGCACCGACAAGTAGAAGCTAATCCACAACTTGGAGAAGTTTGCCAACAAGGAACCGTCTTTACCAGAAGATGAGCTTGATGCCACACACATGGAACCAGCACCCGCTGATGCTGTAATTGATGGCAGTACTAGCACGAAGGTCGCAGTCGTGGATGGAATGGTAGTTGTCCAGAAAATGACTAAGAAACCAGCAATGGTCGTGACAGTGAAGGACCTCAGTGAATGTTTCAATGATAGGGTGATGAGTCTGACCAGAGGCTTCGACCATGTAATTCTTGTTTTTGATACATACAAGCAAGATTCCCTCAAGAGCACAACCAGAGACAAACGACGTCAAGGAAAGACACCATTCCAATATCAGGTCAACGATGATGCCAGTATCAAACACATCACGATGAGTCGATTTCTGTCCTATGATCAAACCAAGGCTGATCTGATGGAGTACTTGGCAGAGAAAACTCTAGAATACAACCGCGATTCAACAAAGGAGGTAGTCGTTTCGGCATCTGGGCGGACGTCGAGCAACAGGGGTCTCCAATTTGAGGCGAATAACCATGAGGAGGCCGATACGTTGATGATCCAGCAAGCAATAGCTGCATCACAGCAACACACGGGAGATATTGCGCTGACGATATTCTCACCTGATACGGATGTTCTGGTTCTTGCCATAGCAAACTATCATCTCCTGCCAAGACGCATATCTATCTCAATGGCATCTAGCATTGTCAAAATCGAGCCAATCTGGAAGGCCCGAGGTGAGGAGAGAGAGCCCAGGCATTGCCAGTTTTCCACGCATTCACAGGTGTCGATAATACTGGGCGGTTCGCTCAACATGGTAAGGCAAAGTGGTTCCAGTGCTACTTTAAGGCCGATGACGACATGATAGATGCCTTTGCTATGCTCTGTAAGGATGCTGAACTGTCAGAGGACCTATACACAACTTTAGCAAGATTTGTCTGTTCAGGTTATTGTCCAAGTGGTGTCAATATTTCCAGCATCCCTGAACTTCGGTAGCATCTCTTCTGTAAGAACATGGCTGAGAATGACAAGTTACCACAAACTGTCGGTGCTCTGAGGCAGCATATTATGCGGGTACATATCCAGGCATACATTTGGGGTCAAGCAGCAATTTCTCAGCAAACATTTCTTGATCCATTAAAGAATGGCTTCCACAAGGACATGAGTGGTCAACTCAAACTGCCAACAACAGACATTCTCCCTGCACCAAAGGCAATTATCGAGATGATAAGGTGCCAGTGCAAGACAGAATGTTCATCACAGAGATGTTCCTGCAGTGCCAAGAACTTAACATGCACTAATCTTTGCATGTGCAGCACTTCGTGTGAGAATGACGAGGACTCAAACATTGAACGGCATGACCACGATAGTGATGATGACGATGGCAATGATGAGTGACATTAGAGGTAGTGATGCCAATTGGCTACAAACTCACATTTTACATTTCACTGATCACCATATTCATGCGTTACTTGTTTCAAGATTTGAAAGCAATACATTAAATAAATGGTAATTTTACAAAATGATAGCTGTTTCCACAGCAACCATTGCTCAAAATACAGATATATGTATTCTATATTAAGAACTGTCCTCTAGTTAACAATTATGCATCATCAGTTGCTTGCTTGCGATTCATTTTGAATTTTCAGAGCTGAAATAAAAAAACGGGTTTTTAACGCCAAAACGACCTATTTGACCACATTATATGCATTGAAAAAATGTGAAACATGGATTTTCTGTTTTGGTATTGTTTAAGCTTTCCAAAAATGTTGGGGTTAGCTACTCTCCAAAAAATTCCAACGAACATTAAATTATGGACACAAGGAACCTGATGGTGCAAGGTTATGGTACAAGGTTCTTGCCCTACAGCCACCATACCAGCAGACATCGTGGACAACATACAGAAATGCATCACTCGTTTCTTCTCGTCTGGAAGCACTGGCTGCGACCGGAAATCCTGAACTTACCAGTGGTTGAAGGTGGCCAAGGACTTGTGAATGTCAAGTGCCGCATCATGGCTTTCCGGCTGCGAACAGTATAGCGCTTCTTGTATGAACCCTGTTTGATCTGGAGACAACTCACCAGTTGCATCTTCCAACAAGTTGGAAAATTGAACTTTGCACAAGAGTTGTTCTTGATGGACTCAACCAAGATAGATATATCTGGGTTACCTGCTTTTCACCGAAGCCTACTCAATGCATGGCAAGCTTTAGGCTGCATAAATGGAGTACATGTGCATAAATGAGAGGGAGGGTGGTGGTATGGTGCGGTTGCAAGGAGTTGAGGTGGGGAAGGTGGATGGGTTTAAATACTCGGGATCAACTGTCCAAAGTAACGGAGAGTGTGGGAGAGAAGTGAAAAAGAGAGCGCAGGCAGGATGGAGTGGTTGGCGAAGAGTTGCAGGAGTGATTTGTGACAGAAGGGTAGCTGCAAGAGTGAAGAGGAAAGTATATAAGACGGTAGTGAGACCAGCTATGTTGTATGGTTTGGAGGTGGTGGCACTAAGAAAAAGACAGGAAGCGGAGCTGGAGGTTTCAGAGTTAAAGATGCTGCGATTCTCGTTGGGAGTGACGAGGATGGTTAGGATAAGAAATGAGTATATTAGAGGGACAGCGCAGGTAGAACGGTTTGGAGACAAAGTGAGAGAGGTGAGATTGAGATGGTTTGGACATGTGCACAGGAGGGAAGCAGAGTATATCGGGAGAAGGATGTTGAAGATGGAGTCGCCAGGCAGGAGGAGAAGAGGAAGGCCAAAGAAGAGGTTCATGGATATGGTGAGGGCGGACATGCGGGTGGTTGGAGTGTCAATGGAAGATGTGGAGGATAGAGCGAAATGGAGACGGTTGATCCGCTGTGGCGACCCCTAACGGGAGCTAGCCGAAAGAAGGAGAAGAGAAGAAGATATAATGTATATATGTGTATGTATACTTGCTCTCCCCACTGTATATATGTGTATTACATACATCAAAAATATATATAGATATATGTGTGTGTGTGTGTGTGTGTGTGTGTGTGTGTGTGTGTGTGTGTGTGTGTGAGTGTGTGTGTGTGTGTGTGTGTGTGTGTGTGTGTGTGTGTGTGTGTGTGTGTGTGTGTGTGTGTGTGTGTGTGTGTGTGGGTGTGTGTGTGTGTGTGTAGATTAAGTGAATATACAAATCAATCAGCTAGCTCATGCTTATCAAGCCAGTTGTTACTTATCAATGGTTTTGAATGGAGTGCTTGCTTGAGTGCCATACATATATCCCACCAAAATAATTGCAAGACAAGCAAGAAAATAAAATCAATAAACAAAGCAAAAAACTGCTCAAAAAGTCAGCACTATGTGAACTAATAGTGGCAAAAATTATAAAGTAAATATGGTATATAAATACGGTTTAAAAAGCTGTGTCTAAAGCCACATGGTGATTGCTCTCCAAAAACCTTGGTGTGCATTACAAGTTTGTGTCAAATGTTTAGAATTATCATGTTCTCATTATCCCTTAATTTCCGACTTTTTTGGTGGATATGTTGGTGCTTTTTGTTTATTAATGTTTTCTCCATTTTTGTCAATATAAAAATAATTCCCTTAGGTCGTACGTATTAAAATGAGAGTAAGTATTATCAACTTGTCGGTGTTAATTTAAGTAATTATATCACATTGAAGTTAATGACTATGTGAATTAATCACAACAGCATGTCCATGCCCAACTATAGATATGGGAAGGTATCGAACAAGATTAGATACAAGCTGAAATTCTACGAAAGACGGGGAAAATCTATTATTACCAATAGCTATCATAATCTCGGAATTCGAAAAATTACAGAAGTTCAATCAATTATTCTGAACTTTTACTGGGATGAAAATATAACGGATATTTTGTTATATAATATTTTTTCTTAATAATATAAAAATAAATTTAACGGAACTTTTACTTCAACATGCCATTGCTGTGATGGTCCAAAATAACTTTTCACCATGATTCAATCATGAGGATGAACTGAGTGCTGTAGCCTTTGCAATTACGATCACTAAAAACAATTTCTGTAAAATAAACACACACTCATTGGACATGCACAGAAACTAAAATTGGCAGAGCCAAAACATTTACAAAATAAATTATTTATCAACACATATTTACCAAAGCAATTCCCAAACAATAGCCTAAATTATTCATCCCAACATTTAACATTTGAAGGTTAACAACGACAAACTATCATGGAATATATATATATATATATATATATATATATATATATATATATATATATATATATACATATATATATACATATATATATATATATATATATATAGCATGGACAGAAGACAACCCCTTCACTCCAATGGAATAAGGTAATAATGAGAGCTCTTCATCTCTCTCTAGAGAAATATTGACATCAGAAAACAAAACTTACAGATAAACAACACAAATTAAATGTTGGGAGCTCCTTTCTGTTATTGACTTTGATAACCATGAACAGTTTGTGAATCTCAATTTGGGCTGGAAGGTTGAGAAGACAAAAATGAGGGGAAAAGGTGGCTACTGTTTCCTCTATTGAAATGTCACAAATTGCTTGTTAAAGGCATTGCTTCCAACACCAACATGCTTTGAAGCAGAATCACTGCCTTCAAAGAACTCTGACATGATGGAGAAACTGCATGCTTGTAGGGCTCAGTCACATGCGTTATCAACCCAGTCGTGCCCCCGTACATCCTTAATTTCAGATGGTTGTACACAAATGTCCTAGTCAGAGGTTATCTCATTATGCTCTGTATTCAACATTCACCAACTCCACCTTGGGCAAATCACACTCCAACAACAAACCCTTCTGGTTCCGGGTCTCTGCACATTGGATGTTGGATCGTGCAGTTACTCCTTCCAGTTCATTAAAGCTAAGTTTTCTGGAACAGATCAGTCATGTCTTGCTATCATATTTTCATCCCAGTGTTGCCGTTTTGTCCAATTTTCCATGTTAAACCGTACCTTGTATTGTCAAATTTGTGTCCCTGGGATTGTCTGGCCTACTCACTCATGTCTATCCCATGTATTCAATCACAATCACAAGATTCAACTTGGCCATAAGGGTGTGGTTCATTTATTTTCAAACTCCAGAACATTGCATACCATCACATCATTTTCACCTCACTTACATTGTGACTCTGATCTTGAAATATCCAAAGTAGGTTACAGATACCAAAGTGCCTCACCTGTAAGAAGTTGTAAATATGTGCAGCCAGTTTCCTTCGAAGTAATGTTTACCCAGATGCTTTAAATCAATTAAATCCCAGCATTTTTGTCCTGATATATAATCTTCCATCAAAGTCAAGGTAAGATCAAGATGAAAGACAACAAGGTGAGATAATTACACAAACATGCATGATCATATTCAGCAAACACATGAAACAAATTTGATAGAACGAAATGATATACATCAATGTTGTGCATACACTATCAATAAATTACGTCACTCATAATATTGACTCACATTATCTCAGAGCAGATATCCCTATAAATGGTGTATGACAAGCTTGGTGGCATTGCTACAATCAACCCTTTTCTTGTTACTTTAAAAGTCAATATTTATATTGCACTTTTGCATACATCAAAAACAGATTCATGCATCATAATGTTTTGTAAAAGTTATGCTTTTGCACATCTGAGAGAAACCCAAATACTGATGAAATTAGATGGGCACTCGGTAGAGTGCACACCTCCACCAGGCTGATTAGTTTACGTTTTGTATCCTACTAGTTGGCCGGATCTGGATTTGGACCTGAACTAAAATTTAATTGCCTTGTTATTGTCACCAAACCAACTCATCCACCGAGTTTCGTCCGAATCCATCCATAATTTTTGAGATAGTGCTATATAATCGTTTCAGCCCAATCACTCAATGGTGAAAAATCACTTTAAAAATCTCGGATCCTTATCCGGATTCGGATCTTCACCAAAATCGAATCCATTCTTCCTTGTTTACACACCCAACTTGCCCCCCCAACTTTTGTCAGAATGCATCCACAACTTCTTGAGGTATTTTGTTCACAAACAAACAAACAGGTGTGAAAACATAACCTCCGTCCACCTTTGTTGGGCGGAGGTAATAAACAAACTACTCCCAATACTAAGAAATAGATATTCAGCAAGACCATGCCACAGGTGTTCACTATATTGATGTTTTCAGGTACGACCTCCAAATTTCCTGCAAGTAGAATGGAAATTATTGTCCAAGCTATTACGTCCCACTTTAAAACGCTCGATGATTGTTCACTGCTTTCTTTAGTATGGCATCATCAACTCCACCATAAGTTTGCAATTAATATTGGGAAATTAAACTACCTTCACAAAAACTGTGCAACTTTTGGTTCTCCCCTTTAGAGCTCAGTAGCTTGCTTGAGTCCACTACATATGAGCAGAACTACCACAATATCTCCATGACAGTCATCCAGTAAATTGACGTCACCATCCATGTACCATGATAAATTTTCAGGAAATAGTATATCATAAATACATATGTCTAAAAATAAAACTATAATTTTCACGAGACAACTTTTTACCTTGCTGAATTAATCAATAAGCCTGAGGATTAGATAAGGATGAAATATTATGTTACAGCTTGAATAATTTTTAATGATGAGGAAATATATTTTTATACAAATTCAAGGCACATTGGTTGATGAATGAGGAGACACGTACGTGGTACATTGACAACATCCTGAAAGTGGGTCGGCCTACACACTTTGCCATATCAAGCAATGGAAGAAAGAAACAGGAAAAGCTGAGAGTAACGAGTGAAGGAAACACACCTGCAAGTAAGAGTGGAGGGTTAAGTCAGGTTAATGGGGGTATAATATAGATCACGAGTCAGGATGGGGCATGACACAGGCACTAGTTGCTTGAAGCTTTGAAAGGAAGGAGGTAATTGAACGTTCTCCAGAGGCATTTCCAAGGTGTTGTTCAGGGAGATGGTTGAATGCCTGAGATATGTCCAGGGAAACGGTCCTGACCTCTTGTTTGTGATTTAGGGCCTCCATCCATTGCAGAAAGAAGAGTAGCAGCATGTCCCGAGTTGAGTGACTAGGGCAGAATCCAAAGTGATGGTCAGAGATAAGACTATTTGAAAAGAAGAAAGATTTGACATCAGCATAAATGATGAATTTCATGACTTCGCTTTGAATTTAAAGTAAGAGTACTGGTCTGTCGTGGAGAAAATGAGTTTTTGTTGTGGCTGGGAGTGATGTTTCCTGACATCCAGGCAGACAGGAAGCGGCCATCGGAGAATTTGAATAACAATTATTGATGTGAACATGTAAATAAAGCAACAATAAATTTTCATATCGCTAATTGAAAGGGCAAACACCGTCATATTAGTTGCAATTCACATTTTCTTGCATTTATATGAGAATGCAAATGTAAAAATTAATTTTCATCATTGTGTTCCAATAATGAGATATTTTCATCTCTTGAAACCTGCACCCCACAACCCAGTCATGTTTCATGAATGCATGGTGAGTGACACTTAATATCATAAGCGATTGAAACAATTATTGTTGCCGCTGACTTTTTCTTCATCGAATGGGAAATTAATACTGTGGCTCAGATGACACTAGTGCTGAGCATTTAACCAAATTAATATTATAGAATCAAGACATGTTGGTGTGAAACAATCTATTATTATCATACAACTGGCAACAAACTATATCAGCACAATCTCGCTCATTACAGAGGTATGCAGCTCTGTGTATCATCACATGCCACACTGTGTTGCTGTGAATGTTAGTTATATAAAGTATCTGTGGGAATATTACAGAGCATCAAAAGAGATGCTTGTTTGTGTGTTTTGAACGTTGAAAGTCTGATACATTTACTCTGTTCTTACACAGAATTTACTGTTCTTACACAGAACAGTAAGAGCACAGACAATCCCCATCGGTTGGCATTCATGTGGATGAGGAAACTCCTTCGGAAATGCCCTGCTGAGTGCGGTGAGATAGGCGGCACCATTGATATTGCGTTGCTGGTACCCAGAGTGCCCGGAAAGTGACGGCACTTCTCCCAAGCTCAGTGGCTGTGTTTGGCTCGTCAAACACGACTGTGTTGTCTTTCATGTATTTGTCTGTATTTATATATGTGTGAGATTTACATGTGTGGCAGCTCCATGATGAATATTCGATCCTGTTAAAATAAATAAATCAACACTTTCCTCTCTATCCACCATGAGTTTGGCAAAGCATAAAAAAACAGTGATCCAGTAACATATATTAGATTTGCTTTGCATGTGTTTTTCATTTAAAAAAACTGGAATTCAGTATTTTTGGGGAGTTTTCACAATGATTTTATTATCGATGCTGCTTGCCTTAAAAATATGGGATTCATGACAGTTCGCAAGTGACACTAGAAAATTCCATAACATTGAATATAAATGCAGTGAGATGAGCAGTCAAAAAAAAAGAAGTATATTTATTTTGGATAACATATTCCTTAATATTAACAACAATTAAGAATATATACAATGACAGAAATGTATCATACCTTCTAAAAATGAGTGATTGTTTAAAAATAAATGTATTATTGTGACTTTAAACTTTCAATATCACCACATAAACAGTTCCAGATCTTTTTGTAATGTTTTATTGAAGTTGTTTTCTTGTGTAAGTAATTTAAGTGTAAATTGCTTTCGAAGTTGCAGTCCGTATCAGTTTTTGGCCAGAATTGATATTAATATAGCTGTATGGACAATAAAATGTAAATTGAATATTGATGAAAGCAAGACTAGCCAAATGAATGCAGGAGGCACCCGCAGTACAGGTGCATAGCATATCAAAGGAAGTTCTTAAAAGCGTTTTTTCCTTTGAAATCAGTGGGGTTCCACCTTATTGTATGCCAATTCAAAGCTCCTCAGCAACATTGGCCTTTTGAGTAACGCAGCAGAAAGTGTTTCAGACATTTCAAAGCCAATTCAACAAACGCTCCCAAGCCTTCTTCCACTGCTTCTGTCGCTGCCTGCATAATGAACTTATGCCTTTCCAGAGGAAAAGCACTGGCAGAGCGATTTCCATGTTCTCATTGTTATGACCTTCTGGAGGTGACCCTACCAACCTGGTCATTGCTATGGCTTAAGGGTTAGACCCAGACAAAACTGAACTGCAGCTGGTGTTGTGTTTGCATGAACAGAGAGATTGTCAGGCACCATAATCCGAGCCACCTGGGTTTATTTGATTACATGACAGCTGATTACTCATTCCTTCCATTCACAGATGAGATATGTGGGTGAGTCTTTATCATTTATATATTGATGGCTTTCGACATTTACACATGGGACATGCTTGGGAATTTCATTGATATTCATTTCTGTCTGCGCTGTCGCTGATGATTTGCCAATCAGCGATGAATACAGTCCAGTAGCTGAGGGGGTGTGTAGCATTGGGATTCTCACATGTGTGTACTATTTGTGAACGTCTTTACAGCTGTGGAGGAACTCTGAGAAGGGTTTGAAACTTCAATATACCTAATTACCCACGCGGCAAAGCTCCCGGGGAATTCACACCCTCGAGGGACCTCGAGCGGAACGAGCCGTTACTGTGCCCGAACCGTGTGTAACCCGAGCGGAGGTTAGCAAGGCCTGTCAGTCCAAATGAACAATTTACTGCCTCGCTATTTCTCAACACACACTGTGCTAAGCCAAAGAAAGAAACACAGAAATGAGCTGGAACATTTAACAAAAGGGATATTTATTTATAACAATAATCGGGGAGGGGAAGCACAAAAAGAGCAGAGTTATCACGAATAAAAGGCAGGCAATGTACAAGCAAAGGAAAGCACTTACACAATTCTACTTAACAGACTGGACCCATGGACACACACACACACACACACACACACACCAAAAAGAAATGGACCCCGTGGGTCTATCTCGGTCAAGCCGGGCGGGGGTACCTGTCTGCTTCGTGCGGCCACACCGACTCCGAAACCACCACGGTGGGAACCGAACCCACGACCCGAAGACCACGGCCCACGAATGAGGCCGCTCAACCATGATCACCACTGTCTCAGACCGCTCCAGCCACGACCATGACCATCTGCAGAATGCTCGTCGACAACCAGAGACAGCGCCGCAATCGCCACAATCACCGTCTCGAGAATGCTCCTGCCATGACCACACTATCTGCAGAACGCTCCTGCCACGACCACACCGTCTGCAGAATTCTCCTCCAGACCACCACACTCTCCCTCTTTTGGTGGGAGGAGCTTCTTCTCCCCGCCACTCACCTCCTGATTGGACGGCGGGTTGTCAGGCGACTCGTGGCGGCCTCCCGATTGGCTGGGGTGCACGTGTGGTTCCCGCCCTCCACTCATTGGCTGCAGGAAACACTCTCTGTTCTTCCTCGGAGCAGAGCTTTGACCCGAGGCGACGAAGGCTCCGCCCACATCCTCGGCCAAAAACGCATGCGTAATGGCAACCGGGTCGAGTGCAGGATGGCGCGCTGTTGTTGTAGTAGTTGTTGTTAAAAGAGCTAATAAACCTGACTACACAAACATTCGTAGTGCACACATGTAATTCCCATTAGACAAAGGGGGGATTCTAACTGTATACACAAACTTATCGAAATAACTAACTTTGGGACCTGAATGTTGAGTGCGCATGGTTTCCAGATTTGTAACAATATATCTCCTCCCACCACGGGGAGGGGATCTTGGCAAAAAACGCCTCGCTGTCCACCCCTCATTGGATAGGGTCCTACGGGCCACGTTTCTGGAGTGGGGCCTTGGCCCCTGCCGGGAAACCCCAACCGCTCTTTCCACGCGGGGTCAAACTTGATGAGTAACAGTATAACGCTGAAACGGCCCCTCCTGGGAAACCCCAGTCAGTCCTCCACGCGGGCCCACACTCGCCGAGTAACGGTATCAACGTTGCAAAGGTACGTTGGTGGTGCAGCCGGTTGGCGGTGGATCATGACGGGCCAAGGGGTCATATAGATGGCTTGTTGGTTGTTCGATATAAAGATTTAATCACCGAACTAAAAGAAGTTGCAACGCACGTTTTTGATTCTCCCTCTAGACAAAAGGAAAGGGATCTGACGACACATGTACTTGAAGAGATAACTAACTTTTGGGACCTGTATGTTGAATGCAAATGGTTTCCAGATCCGTAACAATATGTTGACATCCAAAGGCACCTCAAAGGCTCTACCTAAGAAGTATTGATTGAAAGGAAATATTGATTATTCTAATGCCACAAATTAAATATCCACATAGCGAGCGAGCGACTGCTTGCAGCAAGCCATGTCTACAGAAACCTATGCTGTAAAAAAACGTGGGCATAAAAGAACAAGCTCTGAAATCCAGCAACCTGCAACCTCAGGCACCTCAGCACCTTTCACTAGATCTGTGACAGAACATTGACAAGGGATCACTGCTTCTTATGTTAAGAAGATGATGACCAGCGTCTCTTCACCGTACAAACTGAAAATGTGGGGAAGGCACTTAGATGAGCTGTGGAAATTTCCCAACATCCAGTATTGATGACAAGACCATGCAATGCACTCTCACCAATTGTTGCCCAGCAATAGATGAAAGATACCATAAACCATGCTGGACACGATATGTGTTCCATATATTGAGGGATGATGCCAGCAACCGGGCCAAGTCTACAAAGACAGACCTACCAATGCAAGTACCATGCTTGATTGAGCTGATCAATCTCATTGAATATCAAACCCAAAATGAGGCTCATCTACCCATGGATGCCATCAAAAATAACCTACATATCTATGCTCGGTGGTCGTGATGAGGTACAGAAATACACTCTGACACTGACACGACAGTGGCGATAGGACAAAATTATTGCAGAGTTACTAAGTGTGAAGTTAGTAAGGCAGAAAGAGAGAAGAAAACCATCTGTTCTTTACTGTCCTGAATCCTGCGAAGAAGATATGGTCTACACTTCCTTGATGCAAGATGCCACAAGTGAAATGGACAAAACAATGATGAAATACAAGACAGCTAAGCTAATACGCAACAGTATTGCCAATTTCATTGAGGAGAAGGAAACACACAATTGCAGTATGCAGCAGAAGAGAGGATGCCCCGACCAAGCTGTAGAGCCTTATATGGTGTATTTTGATGGGATCTGAGGAGGAGCTGCAAACTGAGATGAGGAGCAGGACAGTTGACATGTCAGCATTGACCAAAAGTCACAATATCATGTATGTTTTCAAGACCAGGAGACAATTGCACCACATGCCCAAGAAAGCCACTGACACATTTCGGACACCACAGACACACGAGAAAACCCACAGATTGTAGGGTTGGCACTCACTGTACATCATGACACCAGGAACAAGGGCGTTGATGGACCTCCTCCATATACAGAATGACAACGTATCACACAGCCATGCCTTGCTCCGAGAAACAGAAATTGACAATGCTGTTGTGGAAAACACAAAACAATTTGATGGATTGTATGTACCACCTTTCCTCAAGAATGGTACATTTGTCTTCTTCACTGTTGATAATACAGATTTTGCAGAGGATACTGTAGATGGCAAAGGCCCCACACATGGCACAATCACTGCAGTGTTTCAGAAGGCAGATGTGCCTGGAGAAGAAATCGCACCCAATTTGGAAGTTAGTGAAGCAAAAAAACCTGTCGCACACCAAAAAAACCTGCAGCAAAGCAAAACCTGGCCCAGTCAAGAGAGCAAAGGAATTCAAGGCGTGTTCCACAGGTGTTGCTGAATCCTATTAACTAACCAATCTTGGTTGGATGATTGTATTTGCTTTGTCTAGATCATCCAACAGTGAATCACAAAGCAGTATCCCAGGTTGGGCAGGCTACAAATCACTTGTGTCATCGAGTCAGTCACTGACTCAAGTCGGTGCCTTGCCTCTACTTCCAGAGGTCACACATGAGTGGTCTACGATGCTGACTGTGATGTTGCAAGCTTCTCAGTTGAAGAGCTTGGCAGTTGGTGAAAACCACCCATCTGTCATAACCTTTGACATAGCCCTGTAAGAGAAGGCAGTACAGTTGCTAGATGCAAGACCTAACTTGAAAAGAAAAGTTATTCTGAGACTTGGGGAGTTGTATGCTGTGATGGCTACACCGAGGGCACTCGAAGCCTCAATAGAAAATTCTGGCATAGATGCTGCGTGAATTGAGGCAGATGTATATGGGCCTGCTACAACGAGTCAGATCCTCAAGTACAGCCACCACAAGAGAGCACTCCGTGCACACGTCCACATTTACATGGCTCTGTTTGAACTTGCTCAAGAACAGTTCTTCACAGAGATGCCACAACTAAAATAAATCTGCTTGAAACCAGCAAATTAATTAGAGGAAGTCTGCAGAAATAGCTTCTGGGAGACGTGATGGAGCAGAATGCATCAGAATTGCTAACACTCACCTGCTTCAAGTCTTGACACACTAAGATGTCATTCAACAGCTGAAGAAATGGGAAGCTCAGAAATCATCGAAGACACAAACTTCTTCTTTTCTTGGTTTTTGGTGTTCACAATCACTAATTTGACATAAGCTTTGGATTATTTGGGGATGGAAACATAGGATTAGTATTTAGAATGAAGTTTCGATGTCAATTACAAGCTGAGATGTTCAGAAATTCTTATTTTATTTCAGACATTTTGAAAATCCAAAATGGTGGCTTTGCAGGCATCTGCACAAATGTAAACATTGATTTTAATATTGCTGATGCCATAAGCTTCTCAAAAATGTACTGCTTTGCTAATCTCCATAAAATTTGAACGAAAGTGTTTTTATTGACATAGTGAACCAGGCTACCAGGCAAGAAATTATTATTTCAGGAATGGACAAGTTAAATATATTCTATTCCAATGCCAGAAGTTTAAATAATACGATGGAAGTGCTTGAAGCCAAAGTAGATAGTGAGGAGTACGATATAGTTGCAGTGAGTGAGACATGGTTTGAGGAGGAGAGTAACTGGAGGACAGGATTAGAAGGCTACAAGGTGTATCAGTGTGATAGGAAGGAGAGAACAGGAGGAATAGCAATCTGGGTGAAGGACAGCATTGCATCAAGAGAAAGGGGTGACATTAAGGAAGGAGATAATGTTGAGGATTCTGTATGGGTGGAGATTAGAGATTGTAAAAAAGTAAGACTCTGGTGGGATGCTTTTATAAGGCTCTGGGTTTGAAGGAAGAGGAGGAAGGAGGAGTACATGAAGAATTCAAAAGGGCATTTGGTAAGGGAAGAGTAATGATGATGGGGGATTTTAACTTGCCAGGTATAGATTGGGTCCAGGAAGAGGGAAAGGGCAGAGCGGATGAGGATTTCTTCGTTTTATTCCAAGATTTTAACCCAGTTTGAAGATAAGCCCACGAGGGGGAGTGCAGTGTTCGACCTCTTTTTAAGTCACGATCCCAGATGGAGGTCGGGGAGCATTGAGGAGAAAGTTACCATAACTTTATGTATGCAAAGATTCTCTTAAAGGTTCGAGTTAAGGATAGTGGAGTAAGGCTATTACATTTCAGGAAGGCAATCATTGATGGTATGAGGAGAGAGTTGGGTGATGTAGATTGGGAGAAGCTAAGAACAGGACAATCAGCATCAGAGAAATGGGAAACCTTAAAGGACCAAATGTGCAGAGTAAGTATATCAGGAGAAAAGAACAGCTTAGGACCAGTGTGGGTCCATTGAGGAATATCACTGGGAGAGTGGTTAGTGTATGAAAGTGAGATGGCAGGCTTATTAAACAGGTATTTTTCTTCAACTTTTACACAAGCACAGTCAGGAGAATTTCCAATAGCTGAGAGTATCTATCAAGGAAGTGAGGAAGGGCTTTTACAAAAGATCCTGGTTGGAGTGGAGGAAGTAAAGGAACAGCTGGGTAATCTAAGAGAAGAAAAGGCTCCCGGTCCAGATAATATGCACCCGAGAGTATTGATGGAGGTGGCTGAGCAGGTAAACGAGATGTTAACAGATTTCTTCAATAGCTCGCTGGAGTCAGCACAGGTACTGCAGGATTGGAGAGTAGCAAATGTGACACCATTACTGAGGAAAGGATCCAGAGAAGAATTTGGAAACGATAGACCTGATGGTTTGACTTCTATTCAGTTGTGGGGAATGTTTTAGAGACATTAATTATGGACCAGATGAGGAACCATTTAAATAAATGCATCCTAGTTAAAGGAAATCAGCATGGGCTTATCAAAGGTAGTTCCTGTCTAAACAAATCTTTTTAAAGTTCTACGAAGCAGTATCTGATTGGGTATATGTAGACTTAAATAAGGCATTTGATAAGGTACCATAGTATATGTAGACTTTAAGAAGGCATTTGATAAGGTACCACATCGGAGGTTGTTCGCCAAAGTGAGGGCTTGTGGAGTGGCTGGTCAGGTAACTCATTGAATTTCAAACTGGCTTCGTGGGCAGAAGCAAAGAGTGGCTGTGAGTGGGAGGATGTGTTGCTGGGAGTATGTCAGTTGTGGGGCACCTCGTGGATCAGTACTCGGACCATCACTATTCATTATTTATTCGTGTATGTGTGTGTGTGTGTGTGTGTGTGTGTGTGTGTGTGTGTGTGTGTGCGTGCGCGCGCGTGCGCGCACGTGCATGTGCGAGTGCGTATGCATGCCTTTTACTTGTAAATCAGTGCATTCGTCTAACTTCACTGTTGAAGATTTAACAGGTGAGATGCTTTCCATCACACCCCAAAATGTGCTCATATCACAGTCTATAATGACTTTCCTCTTTGGAAAACATTCATTGTTCATGGTACCATTGAGCACAAAATGTCAATTATTGTTAGGTGTCCGAGGATACAATTATATCCTCTCTGCTCCGCAGGGTAAACGCACTTGAGAATTCTTTGAGAAATGAAGATCTTTACCAGAAAATCAAGTCACAAAACTTCTTGCCTTTTCACAAAACCCATGTTCAGAACCAGATTAACCTTTGGGAAAGTATGACTGTTTCAATTTGCATTAATTTTTACGCTGAGAAATAATGCCAATGCATTTTCATTACCGAAAAGTATTATGCAGTGGTTACAATGCCTGCTGTAAACTTTAGCATTATTTACTGTGTGGGAGAGATTCTGCAAATAGATACAAAATATAAATCCGTTTTCATTTGAGTGCTTTCATAACACCACAAAGCAGAGGCATTTGAGTAAATATAACTCTTAAACACAAGGTTGTTTGATTAAAAAAGAAAAAAGGACTGCATGTACAGTATGTATGTATCACATGGGCATATGTGAAAGTGGAGAGGATACTACGGATGTAATACAACTATATTTTGGCAACTTATTTGAAGAGACCAAAATTTTTAGAAAGGTAGACGAAAGGAGGTGTGAAGGCTCGTGAAATAATTTACTTCGTATTGTATCGCAACTCCTGCTGCAGAGATCCTATGCCATCATTGCAAACAATGTGAAAAGTAGGTCCTCACTCAGCAATGCAGACATGCAATCACAAAAAAGCAAATGTAAAAACAGGAATGACTTGGAGGACTGTTCTACTGCCTGCATTGCCTTGACAAATTTGTATCTGTCTATCAGGGGATATTCCATATCGTTGTGCAAGAGAAAATATGTATATGCAGCAGACTGCAATGCTTGTACTGTTCCTCCTGATTATGACCTGACGTTTGCAAACTGGCTGTCCAATTAAGACTACTCTCCACATAGTGGTGACCTCAACACAGACCATGTGTCAAGCTCTTCCATCTCACTCGCTCCAGGTGAGAGTTTGAGGTTCTGCTTGAAAGAATGCATTGAAGCACACAGTAAAATAACAAGGATGTACAAAGAATGCTCAACAACACCGAAAGGCCATGAGGCTTGAATAAGTTATGAACACCCAGTCACCTGCCATAATACACTGCCTGATATACTTCTGCTCTAAGGCTTTCCTACATGTAATCAGTAACTCTTATTCTTTAACAACAGTCTGTGTTTTATGTAACACACATCCATTCGAGTAACGTCGGACAAGATACTCCTTTTGGGAAAGGTGGGGTAAGGTCCTCCCCACCGGCCCCTCCCCAATAGTATATATACCTCCTCCTCGGCCCTTTTGTTCTTTATTCTGAACATTTTGCCATTTGTCGTTACCTGCTGTACTGTCAGCTGGAGAACTCTTTGGTGTGTACGTTCAGGATACTGAACATATTGGGGAACAAATGTGTTCGACTGCCTGAGTCCCGTTCAGGGGCATTGTGTGTGATACGACTTTAACTGCGACAGTTCAGGCAATACGTATTGAAAATTTAGAACTTCAATTTACTGCAAAAGATGAACAAAATATCTTTCACCCAAGAAAAAAAAAAAAACACAAACACACACACGCACACCTTCCCTTCTACACTTAAGTTGATGCACAAGATTCATCATCACAATTATTAAATTATTCCAATTTAATGCTGTCGTTTCCCACCACATTAAGCTTCCCAGTCACTGCAACACCTCTTCCACTGCTCCAGCAGAGAGGTGGACAACTGTCAGGTCAAGAAAAAAAGGATAAAACTCCTCAGCATACTGTTTGATGACACGTGGATCTGACCCATATGAATGGGTCAAATCAAACCGTTCCAAAATCATGTGCTTCATTCTCTATATTTCGTGCAGTATACACCATACCCATTGCTGCATGTTGCATAACCCGAGCAATAACTGCACCTTTCCCTTCTGCATATAGCTATTTATACACCCATTCTGCATCACAAAGGCTTCGTGTGTGTGTGTGTGTGTGTGTGTGTGTGTGTGTGTGTGTGTGTGTGTGTGTGTGTGTGTGTGTGTGTGTGTGTGTGTGTGTGTGTGTGTGTGTGTGTGTGTGTGTGTGTGTGTTGCAGACGATGGAACGGAGTTCTCCCAGGTCTTGAAGTATCCACCTCTGTTTCAATAAAGGAACATGATTCATGGACCAATTTGTGAAGTTTTCTTGTTCTCAAAGTTTTGTTCAAAGGGCATTTTTGAGGATCATCACCAAGTTGTGGACAGCTTCAAACTGCAGTTCGTTTGTAGTAATATTAACCTAGAACCCAGTGATGTTTTTTTAGGATCTCTGTAATGTAATGATTTACCATTCCAGTTGCTTCAATGATCACTAGTACAATTTTGTTCTCTTCAGATTCCAGGATTTTTTCGCTTCATTTTTGATATCTTGGTATTTGGTCATGTTCTTGATTTCTGCATTGTTTAGGCCAATATCTCTGGGTACTGACACCTCAATTAGCAATGCCTTCTTTTCTTTTTTCTACCTCAGTATTATATCTTGTCGCAATACTTTGTTTTCTATGTTCACGCTCGATGGGATCATTAGGTCGAATATGAGCATTACTTCCTTCTTTTCAGTGATTGGTTTTGGTTCCTGTTTCCATGAGTTTTCTGAAACTGGGATATTGAAATTTTGGCAAATGTGCCAGTGGATTACTCGACATACCTTGTGCCTTTGGGTGTACAGCTGTTCTGACATGAGTTTTTGACATCCCAAAAGGAGGTGGCTCGTACTTTGTTTCTACCTCGCAGAACCCACACTTGTCCGTTTGACTTGGTCCTGCCATTTTCTGAAAGCCATTCATGTAGTGTCCATGGTCTTGGGGATATATAATGATTATTTCTCCATCTCAGTTGAGCTGATCTCTTCTTAGGCATTCCAAATAGCCTTATTTGTCTATTCCCAATCTGTCCAACTCTTTTTTTATATATATAATATACCTTCCTGCTCTTTTATCATTTCCCCAGTTGTCAGTGTATATGTGCCGGTATTTCATGATATATTTTTCTTACCTTTTTTATTAAATTGGTGTGTGTTTGTGTGTGTGTGTGTCTCAGAATAGACTTGGTTGTAAGATAAATGGATAGATACCAGGATAAATTATGTCCTCTTCAATGAAGAAAGTGGTTTGGAAATTCAATCTGTCGAATAGCAGAGAGTGTATTGCTCAACACCTGAGTTAGGTCAACAGAGAAATAGAGGAGCTGTTCCCATAGTTCTCATTGGCACAGCTTTATCTGCTTGGAATATGGGAGGAAAGCAATTGAAGAGCTGAGAATCAAGATTGATTAGGGTTACACTTGAGAATGAGAAAAGGATCTCAGACCATCTGCACATCATCTATTGCTCTGCACCAACATATGTTGTCAGCAAAGCAGAAAAAGACATTATTTGACAATATCTAGCAAGCACTGGATGAGATGCCAATAATTGAACTATGTGTGGTGCTCGGAGTCGTCAGCGCTAGTGATGGATCCGGAGATGATGAGGGTGATAAATGAGAGCATGTTTGAGGCCTAGATAGAGGAGGAGAAATAAGTGATGCAAGGAAAGAACTGCTGACTGTCCTCTCTTTGAATGAAGCAACTGTTTGCAAAACTTGGTTCATGAAGAATATCATTCATAAGCAAACCAGACAACATCCCAAATCAGACGTGGAACTGCATTGACTTTGCTATTTCTAGACAAAAATACCACAAAAGGTGCCCCGATGCACCTGCGAAGTGAGGAGCTGAGTGCAACACTGACCATCGATTGCTTAGGATTAAAAAAAAAAACATGACAGGATAAAAGGCTATTGTGGACCCCAGAGAAGTTTGATGTTTCAAAGTTACAAGGAAAGAGTACAGATAATGGCAGGAAGAACTACTAGGGTGAAAATACTCATATGCATACACCAAACAGAGAATCATTGGTAGAAACTGATACTGCAGAAGGGAAGTAGTGTACAATACAACAAGATTTGCACTAAATGACAGCACAGTTTATGCTCGACTTTACACATTGAAAATACCCTGAATCATTCAGAGAAAGGGTGGAGGCAATTGAACCCCTTTTTAAATGCATGAAATATCTGTATACTTCGTGGCTTAGCACTAGACGTGATAATCATCGGCAAAGGTTCAATAAGTCATGCAGAGATTTCTCACCAAACAGTAAGGGAAGCTAAAATGTCTGGTTTCAGACTAAAGTAGATGAAGTTCAGCAATATAGATTTGGAGGGAAAATATGTCGAACCGAACATCAAACAGCTCATGTGGATGAAAAGGTCTTATGCAGGTGCGATGATGACTTGTAATAAAGGATGAATGTGGAAATCCCTGCAGGAAGGGAAGGGGTTGCAGGGGTTCAGCAAGAGAGGTTCGATAAAGCACAGCAGGGCAAGTCCAAGAATTTGCGCATATTACGTATGAAACATTCGGAAAGTTTAACCCTCTGAAAAACAATTAAGATAGTCATTGATTTCAGTGATTTTTTTATTCCAATGTTGGGCATCTGCAAGGAGAATACCCACAAGGACATCTTACATGTCATTAGTCCTTGGGATGGTTATGTAATGAAAGAAAACATGGTGTGTTACGTATGGGACCAGAAGAAACATGAATTTTTTTTAATGAAATGTGTTCAAGCTCAAAGTTCTCTGAAAGTATTTTATCATTCACCAGAATTTTCAGTGTGGTGACAGTTGAAACATTTGTGTAATTCATCTTAAATCTAATCCAGAAAAATACACAGTCGTCAAGAGAGATTATTTCGTGTTAACGAAGGACGCGTTACGCATTGGACATGTTACGTATGACACAAAATTCTCCATCGGCTTTACATGTGATCTATACACTGTTGATGTGAATTGCCTTTCATAACACAAGCAACAGGCTTGAGCATATTTTGACACAAAGATCCAACATTTAACTCTTAGAAACTCAACAATTCATGTGGTGGGATATGAAACAAAGTGATCATCTGATTATTAATTGTATTAAAAATGTAAAATTATTTTAAACTAGAATCGTTATTTACCATAAGTTTGCAAGTACTTCTGAAGAAAATGCAATGCACAACTTTATTGCGGCCATGCATAAACATGTACTATATTGAATTATTAAACCTGGACAGAACACAAAGAACAGACCTGTTTTGGTGTATGTACAAGGAATGAAAATAAACCAAATAATTTGCCTGTATTTGGCTCAATTCATTGTTCCCTCTATCCTTACAAGTCTCCCAGTCCCCACCTTTGAAAAGCATTCCCAAAGCATCATGCTGCCACCACCATGCTTCACAGTAGGGATTGTGTTAGACGGTTGATCAGCTGTGCTCGGTTTTCACCAGACTGAGAACTTCGTATACATGCCAAATCGTTTAATTTTTGTCTCATCAGACCACAGAATCTTTTGCTTCATTCTCTCGAGTCTTTCACGTGCCTTTTTGCAATGTCCAGGCATGCTGCCATGTGCCTTTTCCTCAGAAGTGGATTCTGTCTCGCCGCTCTCCCATAAAGCCTAGATTTGTGAAGTGCTGCAGAGATTGTTGTCCTTCTGGCAGGTTCTTCAATCTCAACCAAGGAACTCTAGTTTTGTCAGAGTGGTCATTGGGTTCTTGGTCACCTCTATGACCAAGGTCCTTCTTGCATAGTTACGCAATTTGGTCGGATGGCCAGCTATAGGAAGAGCCTGAGAAGTTCCATATTCTTTCCGTTTCCTTATGATGGAGCTTTCTAAATCATGTCCAATCAATTGAATTGGTCACAGGTGGACTCCAATGAAGTTGTCGACATCAAGGATGAGCAAAGGAAATAGGATGATCTTGAGCTCAATTTGGCACATCATATCAAAGGGGTTAAATACTGATTGACGCAAGACATTTCAGATTTAAAATGTTCATTAATTTGAAAAAAATTGTAAAAACGTGTTTTCACTTTGGCATTATGGGGTATTTTGTGTAGTTTGGTGACAAAAAATTTAAATTTAATCCATTTTAAATTCAGGCTGTAACACAACAAAATGGGACAAAAGTCGAGGGGTGTGAATACTTTCTGAAGGCAATATATAAGGGAGGAATTAGAATTATGGTAGGTATAAGGAAGAAATTACTATAAGGTGGGAAATAGGATGTATGTTGATACGATTGGATAGGTAGGCACAAACTAACCGAGGCAGACACAGAAGATCAAAATACTTAAACTGGCAAACACAATACAAGCACTAACAAAACTGCAACAGAGACAAACCTGGAATGTCAAACTTAACTTCAGAAGCAGGCCACTCAGAGAGGAAAAGATAATCTGCCACCATCGGAAACAGGAAACCGAATTCCAATGTTCTGTTCAACAACCTATTCCAGCAAATGCTAATAAAAGCATACTTGTGCCATGGTGTCGTGCCAAAGCCTTTTGCTTTTGATGAAGGATTAATTACTGGAATGTCAGCTTCTTGCTTCCCACAACAGTTATCATATTCCAATGATCGCTCTTTTGATTCCATCCATTGTTATACCTGTCCCCCGAGGTAGATCAACAAATACAAGACTACTTCCTCATTTTAATCTGAGATGTATCCTGGCAATCTTTCATGAGTTGAAGATTGTAGTTAATGATTGAACCTTTTAGCAGAGTTTTAAAGCATGTCTGAATCATATCACTGATGCCATTTCAAAATTTACAATCTGCACAATTGTTAATAATACAGTTATTGCTCTTGTTTTCAATGTTGTTGTGACTATTATCTATATATGTTTTGTTTCATAAGTTAAAAGCTTTCACTAAATGTTCAATATTTCCTTTGCATTATGTGTTTCTTATGAAATCTGTTGTGTTGTCCATTAGCTTCATATATTAAAGCAAAAAGCTTTTCCTTTTTCACATGGCATATCCCATCACATATTAAAACACACTTTGTTGTGATTTGTATTCTGTGGGTTCATACTTTATCATGGCTCTTAATGATTAATTTTGTGGTTTTTGTAAAGTTTCATGATATTCAACAGAATTCAAGACCTGCTTTCGATGTCTGATATTGGTAATGCCTGACCTTATGCAGAATATTACTGTGTGGTTGTGACAGCAAAAAACTTGCAGGGACAAAAAAGGACTCTGTATGGCTCAAATTTAATGGTTTGGAAAAGTGATCTTCGTTATTTATTCTTTGCTCTTACAATTCACAACTTGGGGAATTATTATTATTATTTTTGTATACCTTGGTCGAGGCTCGTGTGAGAGCTAACACACAACGCAGAGCAAGGGAGGCATGAGACAAGAGGGGTGGGAGTGGGAAGGACAAAACAGTGGGGAACAGACACATTAGGAGATCTGTGGAAGGGAGAGGGATGAGTCGGGGAACATGGGGAATACAAAATGGACATTACAGGGACTTTCAGGAAGGAAAGCAGGGAATATGAAGGAGGTGGGCTTGGATGGATTATCGGGGGTACAAAAGATCGAGTATTTGGATGGGGGATGATAAGAGGTGGTGGTGAACAGCTGTTTTGAAGGTCTGGAGGGAAGAATGGGATTGAATAGAGTGAGGGAGTTTATTCCAAAGGTGGGGAAAAAAGAGGAATGAAAGAGTGAAGGTGAGCAGTGATTCGTGATTTTGGTAGTTTTACCAGAAGGGGGTTGTTGGCGGACCTTGAGCGCCCTGCAGAAATGTGTTGGGGACAAATTGTAGAGAGAGCAGGGGGGGGGGTGAGATCAGAGAGGAGATGGCAGAAGAAAAAGACCACCGACCAGCCTGCGGTGAGAGAGTGAGAAGCCTAAAGACTCAGCCTCATTGTGGGAGATGCCAATGATCCGAAATGCCTTGGTTTCCACAGCGTGAAGCCGAGAAAGGTGGGAGGCAGGAGCACCAGCCCAGGGGAGAGCAGTACTCCATCAGGCTGCGGACGAAAGCTTTGTAAGTGGCCGTAATTTGTAATTTTGTAATTACACGAAAGCTTTGTAATTTCATGATATGTAAAATTATAAGCCTGGTGTTGGCTTAACAGTTAAGGTGGCTGAAATGTGATGTTAGGGTCTTGGATTTGAGCCCCCTGTTATTCTATTAAATAACACCAGGTTGGTCAACTCAGCTTGTCATCCTTCCGAGGTCGGCAAAATGAGTACCAGCGTACTGGGGGTAATAAGCCATTTGAGTATCCTGCGTCAGAGTGGCGACCCATCCAGGATTGTACTCCTTAGCCAAATGAAGCTGCTTGAACCCTTGATGGTATAAACCCTGGTTCTCTTCATTAGTTGTGTTAAAATAGAAAAACCCTGACTCCGACTGCAAATATTCTCTGTCTGACTCAGATTCTGCCATTCTGTTTAATCACATCTCTGCCTTTAATGCTCTGGACTCTCTGCCTTTCGGTGATGAATCACCCTGACAATCTGTCCTGCTATCATGCAGTCTGGCTCCCGCTCTGGACCTGATGAATATTAGGCAGCATCATGTGTGTTCTGTTCTCGATAC
>NC_140964.1:117034105-117106605 GCF_056783735.1 Eptatretus burgeri
AAATAAAAAACGAAATGAAAGACATGGGCAAGCAAATGAAAAAAGAAATGAAAGAACTACGGGGTGAGACGCAGAACATGGGCCGATGCCTGCAGGCGGGCATGAAGGCCGTGAGCAGGGAACTTAAAATGGCGACTCCACGTGTCGGAACGAACGAGCTGGAAGGGGGTGCAACGGCTGACAGGCCCGCGGTGGAGGCGGGTAAGGAAAAAGTAATTCGGGAGACAAGAGACGAGGTGAAAGTAATTGCGAGGGAGAGAAAAGAACAATTAATACGGAAAGCAAGGATGAGGTACGCGGAGATCGTGAAAGAGCAAGGAGTGAAAAACAGGGAAGGACGGGAGCGACTTAAAGAGAAAGCAAGGTTGACCTACTTAAAGATAAGGGAAAGACGCCAGAAAGAAGCGGAGACTAATAGACAGGAGGGGACAACAGAAATTTATAAATGTATAGAGACACGGGAGACAAAAAAAAGAGGAGAGACAACACGATGAAGACGGGGTAAGTGACGCACACACACGCACGGAGGTAGTGGAGGATAGTGAGGTTGAGCTCGCGGAGCGTGTGGGGACCCGGTGCGAGCAGCTGGATGACCTCCTCCAGGAACAAGGGGAGGGAGTATGCCCCCTTGAGGCGAGTCACGACCAGGTGAGTTCGGTCGTGTTTTGCGAGGTTGAGGGGACGAGTGCTGTGGACGGGTGCACGGAGAGCTTGGGGGGTGTAGAGGCCCCGGAGACCCTTGTGGGGACACAAATCCCCAGTGTGGTTGTCCCTGTGTGTGTGGTGCAAGGTGTGAGTGCGTCCCCGTGTGTGGAAGCGACCCCGTGTGTGAGTGGTGTGGTGGCGATGGTGCCGGAGTACGTGCTTCCCAGCACGCCGTGTGTGGATGAGGCACGGAGTGTGAGTGAGGAACCGCGGGTTAGTGCCCCGCGTGTGTGGGTGAGGCACCGTGTGTGAGTGAGGCCGTATGTGTGGATGGAACGGCCAGTGTGAGTGAAGCACCGCGGATGAGTGCCCCCGCGTGTGTGAGTGAGGCACGGTGTATGAGTGAGGCACCGCGGGTGAGTGCCCTCGCGTGTGTGGGTGAGGCACAGCGGTTGAGTGCCCCCGCGTGTGTGAGTAGTATGGTTTGTGTGAGTAGTGAGGCACGCGTGAGTGAACGGCCGTGTGCAAGGTTGCTGTGTGCAAGGGAGACCGTGTGTGTGAGAGAGCGGTATGTAAGGGAGATGTCGGTTGGCATGCGGGAGCACGCAGCCGCGTCTCCCGGTGTGAATGTGATGGAGTGGACTGTGTGCGTCGTAACACGCAGGTGTGCGTGGGTCGAATGGAGACGGAGACGGCGACAGAGGAGAGAAAGCCGAGTAGCGGCTGTAGTTGTTTCGAGGACCGTGCCGGGTTCACCCAGCAGTGAGCACGCGGTTCGTGCTGTGCAACGCACGAGACCACCACGTGCTCGCTTGCGAGAGTGAAGTCCCGGTCCGGAAACGCACGCGGTGGATTTGCCGATCCCGCGGACGGACAAAGTTTAGGCAGGTAAATGGATTTGGACCGGACGGGTTCTCCACGCGATCGTGTGTGTTAAGCTCCAACGGGCAAAGCACATGTGTTCGCGTGCGGAACCCCTCGAGACGTGGGGCTTGTTTTTTTTTATGCGCACGGTGACGTCATGGCTGCACGTGGGGTTGGAATCCGGCAGGAGGGGTATCTCTGCCGGATGGTCCCGTCCAAGGAGGGACGAGGAACACGTGCAGCTGCATGACGTCACGGGCAGGTGCAAAGTGCGCGAGCTCTGAGTTGCCGCGCAGGTGCTGCGCATGGGAAAAAAAAAAAAAAGCAAGCCTCACTTTCGGGTGTACAGGATTCCTGGGCAAGGGGTGAAAGACCCCCTTACCTGGGCACAGGATGGAAACTAGTTAGGGGGAAGGGTTAGCTTAGTTAGACCGACTTCATGGGGCAGGGGTAAGTCCTCATGGAGTCCGTGGAATGGATTAGTTAGAGGGATTGTAGCCAGATTTAGGTTGGGAAATAAAATTATTGATTTATTTGGAGACATGGACAGACTTATGAATGTGTAGTGGGGACGTAGCTTAGCTACGTAGGTTAAAAGGAACGTGCTACTAGTTTAAGGGACGACGTGGGAGCACGAGTTAGTTAGGGGATGTAGTTAGAAGGATGGCAGAGTTCAGTGGTGTGTGTGTTGAAGAGTTGTTGGTGAGTGAATTGGAAGCATGTGCTTGGTGAGTGAGTGAGGCCAGCGGGTCTGTGTGAATGGAGCGAATGGGGAATGCATGGTGCGATGAGTGATTGGGGGGAGGAGTGACTCCCGCCCAAGGGACCCCGGGGTCAGAGTAAAGTGAGTTAGCTGGGTTAGTCAAATTGAAAAATGGAGGTCGTTTTGTTGTTGGTGGGAATGTAGGCTCGAGACCCATTTGGAGGGGTGCAGGAGCCCTGTTGACGGGCTTGGGAGCGTGGCTGCGAAAGGTGAGTATCGCTGAGTGGGTACCCCGGGCACCAGGCTAGTCGCCGCGGTAGGCCATGGGCCCATGGGGGGGCCGGGATAGAGTAGTGGGCACGGGTGCGCCTGCTTGGTGCGGGGGCCCGGGGCGCCATTAGCCGCGTGGGCAGTGTTGTGGGCACGGGTGACCCTCCGAAAGGGGCCCGGGAGGCCGGCCTGCCACGTGTGCGTTTCAGGGGAGGTGCCATGGGGGGCACTCCCCGGTGTTAGGGAGCTGGTAGGCTCGGAGGCAGTGTAGTGCCCGGGGGTGCCATAGCGGGAGATTCGGCAGAGGGTCGTGCCTGCCAAAGGGAGCCACGTGTCCCAGCCAGGAGACCGTGTGAGGGTACGGAGAGAAAATTGGGGGGCGAGGCCCGAAATTGTAAGGACACCAACACAGGCGACGGGAATCTGGGTTGTTAGAACCAATAGTTTAAGCGAGAGGCGCTTGTTGAAAGCCCCGGGGTAGTTTAACAGTTAAATGGATAGGGTAGATTAGGAAGTGTACCCCTCCGCACCATCCATCCCCTCGCTGTCGTTGTGGGCCGCTGGACCCACTTTGGTTATAGATCGCCGAACTCTGGGGAGGTCATCCTGAGGCTTCGTTGGGCCTCGACACAGGACGTTAGCTCTCCCTTATTCCCCTCCGGGAAGGGAACGTAGGGGTTGGGAGTAGGCGAGGTGACAGGATAGGTTAGCCGAACAAGGACGATAAAGGGGGTTAGGGGACGATTTATAGTGGGGGAGTAAAAATGAAAACAACAAAAAAATAAGTTGGGGCTAAATTGGGGTTTGACAAATTAAGGGAGTGGGTATGGACAGTGACAGGCAAAGGCGATAGGTTGGGAGGGAGACAGGTAGGTAGGTCCGAGCCCGCCTTCCGAGTGGCCAGCACCACCGCACTCCCTCCACCAACCTCCACTGAACGGCAAAGGCTGGCCAACTTCATCGGCTGGCCGTGTTTTGCTGCAAGGCAGAGGCCGGCTAACTTCATCGGCAGCTGTTGTTGTGCTGCAAGGCCTGTACCGGCCAGTTCATCTGCTGGCTGTTTTTCTTCGAGGCCTGTGCCGGCCTGGTTCTGCGGGCTGAGTTTGCCTGCAGCGGCCTTCTTCTGCGGGCTGTGTTTGCCTGCTGCCTTTGCCATGCCATGCCCACTGCCCCTGTTCACCAGCCCCGTTCAATTTTGCTTTGCCCCCCCCCTGTTCATTTCCATGTGCGCCAGGATCAGAAAGCAACAGCTTGCAAGCTGCAAGAACTGCCCTGTTGGCAGCTACAACACGGGCCTGCAGTGGCAGCCCGTGCACCGTGTTTTGCGTCCATCCATTCATGCATCCATTCGTTGTGTTCATTGCGTGTGCCACTTGAGCTGGCACGGAGACTGCGTTTGTGCAGCCCATGCACCGTTGTGGTTCACTGCGTTCAGTTCAAAAGGGAAGGCCTTGGACTGCGTGTGAGCAGCCAGCCACGTTCCCTGTCACCTGCATTGTTTGAGCCAGAGACTGCATGTGGGCAGCCTGGCTCCCTGCTAACTGCTTTTCTTTTGCAGAGTTCAATGATCCTGGGCCATGGTTTAGTGTAAAATTTGTAAGTTAAGGTTAAGATGTACTGTAAATATGAGTGCGCCCCCGGCATGTATGTCTTAGCGCCGGCAATTTTATTTAAGTCGTCCGTGTGAGTGAGTTTGTTTAGATAGTTACGCAGCCCTCAGGTTATTTATTTTGGGGACACGAATACCATGAATGTCGTACTCAGGGATCCGTAGGTAAAATGTACTTGGGGAAAACTACACATGATGGCACACGAAAATTTGACGACTCGGGACGAGTCTGTAAAAAGGGGAGGGGGTAGTGTTGTGGTTACCAGATTCGCAAACCACCATTCAGGTCCCTTCGGTGAGGTATCTCTGTAAGTACATGTGTAGTTAGGCCCGAACCCGTTGTCTAGTGGGAATACATGTCATTTATGCGAGCTGCGACTCTTCAGGATAGCCGTTTTTCTTTTACTATCTTTATTTTGGACCACCCGCCATGATTACCATCACAACCACAACATCAACCACCAACCACAACGCCGCTTCACCACAACCGCCACGACCTTCCCGTCACACCTCGCAACCGTAGCATCGCCACCGTTCTTGCCCCGCTGTGGGTACCGGTGTTGGACTCATGCAGAACGCGCGTCGAACAGCGTGTACAAAATCACGCATTTTGTGCTTCAAAAACGGATCAAAAACGACACACGCCCACTTTTTGCCGTCCAATCGGTGAGCGAGGGGCGATTTGGCCCCGCCTCCAGAACGATCGAGATATGCAAATTTGTGGATCAAAAAGCCTTCACGCCCACTTTTTCTCGGGCCAATGGGGAGCGAGGTGAAAGGTCAAAGGGAGGGGGTCAAAGGCGAAGTTACGGGGGGATAAAAGGACGGTGTTCGTCAGTCAAAACGAGGAGAACGAGAACGAGAACGAGAAGGAGTCGGAACGGAGGGGACGAGTGTGGAAGTCTGGAGCCCGAAGCCTGCAGTGGCTGGAGAAGCTGAAGAGAGCCGGACGAGGGGGTGCTCGCGTCGGTGCCAGGAGCTGCACGCCCGAGGTAGGCCGGCAGCGCGACCTGGCCGAGGTGGAGACGCACACCAGGGATAATAAAGATCCTCTATACCCCGAGCATCAGCAACCCCCTCCTGTTTCCCCCCGCGCTGAGATAGTGCGACCAAGGGGGCCCCGTTCCCACCCCCTCGGTCGAATTTGGCGAGCAACCCTATCCCACGCGGGGGCTGATTGGCTCGATCGCGGTGAGACCGAAAGGTCCACCCGTGACTGGTTCCCGGCGTTAGTCCGAGAGGGTCACGACTGGATTGTCCGTCCGGTGGGCGACGTGCCGCGATTCGAGTTACGTGGCCGTCAGCACGCCGGCGGGCGCGGAATCCGCAACAATATATATATATATATATATATATATATATATATATATATATATATATATATATATATATATATATATATATATATATATATATATATATATATATATATATATATATGTATATATGTATGTACATATATATACATATATATATATACATATATACATATATATATATATATATATATATATATATATATATATATATATATATATATATATATATTCATTTTATTTATATATATATATATATATATATATATTCATATATATATATATATATATATATATATGTATATATATGTATATATTGTTGCGGATTCGCGCCCGCCGGCGTGCGAGCGGCCACGTAACTCGAATCGCGGCACGTCGCCCACCGGAGGGACAATCCCGTCGTGACCCTCTCGGACTAACGCCGGGAACTAGTCACGGGTGGGCCTTTCGGCCTCACCACGATCGTGCCAATCGGCCCCCCGCGTGGGATATGGTTGCTCGGCAAATTCGACCTACCTAAGTACCCACACGGAGGGTAGACCGGGCGATCGCACCTCGCTGCAGGTCGACTTCGGACACGGGCCACTTTAAGTGACCCGTTCCGTACTATCGGGATAACCGAGCGGTGTTATCGTCAACCTCGACGGTTCGATTAATTATTGGGCGTATTTAGCCCACGACCAACCCTTTACGTGAAGTAAGATGGAGATTCAATAGAAGAAAAGACGAAGCGAAACGGGAAAAACAGTTCAACATAAAGCACATTTATTCCGCGGCAAACGGAAAGCACACATATACAATTATACACCAAAAGCAAATGTAAAAGTAGAAGAAGCACAACAATTCTGCACAAAAAGCAAATGTAACAATGCAGATCTACTACCGACTACCGAGCACACGGCAACACTTATACAGTTTTACTTCACAGACGGCGCCGACAACACATATACTCAAAGCAAAAGAAAAAGGGACCACCCTCAACGATGAGGGGGGGCAGACGGGCCTGGGGCCGAGACCGCGTCAAGCCTACCCGTCTGGTGATGAGCCGCAAAATGGCGGTGGCGCCCCGACTCCACGGGCCTCGCTGGCACTGCCTGGAATGGGGTGGGAACGGGGCCCCCTTCTCACACTATCTCAGCGCGGGGGGGAAACAGGAGGGGGTTGTTGATGCTCGGGGGAATGAGGATATCTCGCTGGCTTGGGTCCCGCGACGAGCGTCTCCACCGCGACCTCGGTCGCGTTACCGGCCTCCCCTCTCCGCAGCTCCCCGACTCTGACACGAGCGCCCTCTCGACTGCCTTCGCCGCTGCCACAACTCTCCAACTCTCCACTCTTGTCAACTCCGTCCAACTGCGTCCAACTGCTTTCCTCTTCTCAGAAACTCTCAACTCTTTCCAACTCAACTACTCCTTTTCGGCGAGCGAACACAGCCCTTTATAGCCCCCGGGGCTTCGCTCCTTCACCTTCGACCCTTCACCTCTGGCTGGCTCCCCATTGGACAGAGGAAATGTGGGCGTGAATGATTTTTGATCCGCGAATCTGCATATAGCGATTATACTCCAACGCACCTGGAGGCGGGGCCAAATCGCCCCACGCTCGCTGATAGGACGGAACAGAAGTGGGCGTGAATCGTTTTTGATCTGATTTCTCGGAAAGGCTGGTGTTTTTGCACCCGCTGCTCGGTGCGCGCCCTGTACGAGTCCAGGATCGGTGCCCACAAGCGGCGCGGGAATGGCGGTGATGCGATGGTTGCGAGAGCGAGATGTGACGGCAAGGGTCGTGGCTGTTGTTGTGAAGCGGCGTTGCGGTTGGTGGTTGTTGTGTGATGGCTGTTGAGACGTGGTTGGTGGTGGTTGTAATGGCGGCTGGTCCAAAATAAAGATAGTAAAAGAAAAAACGGCTATCTAAAAGGGTCGCAGCCCGAATGAATGACATTTATTCCCTCTAGACAACGGGTTTGGACTAACTACACATATACTTACAGAGATATCTCACCTAAGGGACCTGAATGGTGGTTTGCGAATTTCGTCAACCACAACACTACCCCCTCCCCTTTTTACAGACTCGTCCCGAGTCGTCAAATTTTCGTGTGCCATCATGTGTAGTTTTCCCCTCGTACATTTTACCTACGGATCCCTGAGTGCGACATTCATGGTATTCGTGCCCCCAAAATAAATAACCTGACGGCTGAGTAACTACCTAAACAAACCCACTCACACGGACGACTTAAATAAAATTGCCGGTGCTAAGACAGACATGCCGGGGGCGCACTCATATTTACAGTACATCTTAACCTTAACTTACAAATTTTACACTAAACCATGGCCCAGGATCAATGGACTCTGCAAAAAGACAGCAGTTAGCAGGGAGCCAGGCTGCTCGCATGCAGTCTCTGGCTCAAACAATGCAGGTGACGGGGAACGTGGCCGGCTGCTCACTCGCAGTCCAAGGCCTTCCCTTTTTAACTGAACGCAGTGAACCACAACGGTGCATGGGCTGCACAAACGCAGTCTCCATGCCAGCTCAAGTGGCACACGCAATGAACACAACGAATGGATGGATGAATGGATGGACGCAAACACGGTGCACGGGCCGCCACTGCAGGCCCGTGTTGTAGCTGCCAACAGGGCAGTTCTCGCAGCTTGCAAACTGTTGCCTTGATCCTGGCGCACATGGCAATGAACGGGGGGGGGGGGGCAAAGCAAAAATTGAATGGGGCTGGTGAACAGGGGCAGTGGGCATGGCATGGCAAAGGTGATCAGGCAAACACAGCCTGCAGAACAAGGCCGCTGCAGGCAAACACAGCCGGCAGATGAACTGGCCGGCGCAGGCCTTGCAGAAAACAGCTGCAGTCGATCCAGCCAGCACAGGCCTTGCAGCGCAGCAGCTGCAGCCGATCCAGCCGGCACAGGCCTTGCAGCAAAACAACAGCTGCCGATGAAGTGGGCCGGCCTTTGCCTTGCAGCAACGCAGCCAGCAGATGAAGCTGGCCAGCCTTTGCCGTTCAGTGGAGGTTGGTGGAGGGAGTGCGGTGGTGCTGGCCACTCGGAAGGCGGGCTCGGACCTACCCTATGGTCTCCCTCCCAACCTATCGCCTTTGCCTGTCATTGTCTATACCCACTCCCTTAATTTGTCAAACCCCAATTTAGCCCCAACTTATTTTTTTATTTTTACTTCCCCACTATAAATCGTCCCCTAAACCCCCTTTATCGTCTTTGTTCGGCTAACCTATCCTCTCACCTAGCCTACTCCCAACCCCTACGTTCCCTTCCCGGAGGGGAATAAGGGAGAGCTAGCGTCCTGTGTCGAGGCCCAACGAAGCCTCAGGATGGCCTCCCCAGAGTTCAGCGATCTATAACCAAAGTGGGTCCAGCGGCCCACAATGACAGCGAGGGGATGGATGGTGCGGAGGGGTACATCTCCTAATCTACCCTAACCATTTAACTGTTAAACTACCCCGGGGCTTTCAACAAGCGCCTCTCGCTTAAACTATTGGTTCTAACAACCCAGATTCCCGTTGCCTGTGTTGGTGTCCTCACAATTTCAGGCCTCGCCCCCCAATTTTCTCTCCGTGCCCTCACACGGTCTCATGGCTGGGACGTGTGGCTCCCCTTGGCAGGCACGACCCTCTGCCGAATCTCCAGCTATGGCACCCCCGGGCACTACACTGCCTCCGAGCCTACCAGCTCCCTAACACCGGGGAGTGCCCCCCATGGCACCTCCCGTGAAACGCACACGTGGCAGGCTGGCTTCCCGGGCCCCTTTCCGAGGGTCACCCGTGCCCACAACACTGCCCACGCGGCTAATGGCGCCCCGGGCCCCCGCACCAAGCAGGCGCACCCGTGCCCACTACGCTATCCCGGCCCCCCATGGGCCCTTGGCCTACCACGGCCGACTAGCCTGGTGCCCGGGGTACCCACTCAGCGATACTCACCTTTCGCAGCCACGCTCCCAGCCCGTCAACAGGGCTCCTGCACCCCTCCAAACAGGTTCCGAGCCTACACTCCCACCAACACCAAAACGACCTCCATTTTGTAAATTTGACTAACCCCCTAACTCACTCTACACTGACCCCGGGGTCCCTTGGGCGGGAGTCACTCCTCCCCCCAATCACTCATCGCACCATGCAGTCCCCATTCGCTCCATTCACACAGACCCGCTGGCCTCACTCACTCACCAAGCACATGCTTCCACTTCACTCACCAACTCTTCAACACACTCACCGCTGAACTCTGCCATCCTTCAATCTGCATCCCCTAACTAACTCGTGCTCCCACGTCGTCCCTTAAACTACAGCACGTTCCTTTTAACACTACGTAGCTAAGCTACGTCCCCACTACACACTCACAAGTCTGTCCATGTCCTCAGATGTCCCAAAAATCACTTTCCCAACCCAAATCTGGCTACAATCCCTCTAACTAATCCATTCCACGGGCCCCATGAGGACTAACCCCTGCCCCATGGAGCTGGTCTAGCTATGCTAACCCTTCCCCCTGACTAGTTTCCATCCTGTGCCCTGGTAAGGGGGTCTTCCACCCCTTGCCCGGGAATCCTGTGCACCCGAAAGTGAGGCTTGCTTTTTTTTTTTTCACATGCGCAGCACCAGCGCGGCAACTCACAGCTCGCGCACTTTGCACCTGCCCGTGACGTCATGCAGCTGCACGTGTACCTCGTCCCTCCTTGGACGGTACCATCCGGCAGGGATACCCGTCCTGCCGGATTCCAACCCCACGTGCAGCCATGACGTCACCGTGCGCATAAAAAAACACAAGCCCCACCTCTCGAGGGGTTCCCCACGCGAACACATGTGCTTTGCCCATTGGAGCTTAACACACACACGCCCACGTGGAGAACCCATCCGGTCCAAATCCGAAATCCTGCCTAAACTTTGTCCGTCCGCGGGATCGGCAAATCCACCGCATGCGTTTCCGGACCTGGACTTCATTCCCGCAAGCGAGCACGTGGGGGCCTCGTGCGTTGCACAGCACGGACCTCGGGCTCGCTGCTGGGTGAACCCGGCACGGTCCCCGAAACAACTACAGCCACTACCCGGCTTTCTTTCCTCTGTCGCAGTCTCCGTCTCCATTCCACACACGCACTCCCGCGTGTTACGACGCTAACACACCTCACCATTAAACTCACACCGGGAGACGCGGCTGCATGTTCACACATGCTGACTGACATCTCCTGAAATGAAAACGAGAGATGAACCTTCAGAGTGTAGGCTTTATTCCATTTGATTGGAGCCGCTTCTACGGGCACACCAGGGAATACAGGCGCAGCAAGGAGTACATAAGCAGTAAGGTATACACGCGCAACTAATCACCGCAAAATAAATCAGTATAAGCACGGAGTCCGATATACTCTCAATTCTCACCATTCAACGAGCACCAAGTGAACCGCCGCCGTAAAATGACAATGCCCCTGGGACAATCACCCCCGACCGTGCCGAACCTCAGCTTTATCTCTTCCGTGCTCGAGCCGTGCAACATGTGATCACACGTCACGACCTTCAATTCACCACATCTCCCTCACATACCGCTCTCTCAAACACACCGTCTCCCTTGCACTCAGCCGTTCACTCACGCATGCCACCTCCCTCGCACACGTGGCTCCACTCACTCGCGGCCTTCCAATCACTCGTGCCATTTCCCTCACACCAACCATACCACTCACACACGCGGGGGCACTCGTCCGTGGTGCCTCACTCATACTGGCCGTTTCACTCACACACACGGCGACACTCACACGCGGTGCCTCATCCACACACGGCATGCTGGGAAGCACGCCCTTTGGCACACTTGCCACTACACCACTCACACACGCGGGGGCACTCGCCCGCGGTGTCTCACTCACACATCGTGCCTCACTCACACACACGGGGGCACTCGCCCGCGGTGCCTCACTCATACACCGTGCCTCACTCACACACGCGGGGGCACTCAACCGCGGTGCCTCACTCATATTGGCCGTTTCACTCACGCATGCCACCTCCCTCACACACGTAGCTCCACTCACTCGCGGCCTTTAACTCACTCGTGCCATTTCCCTCACACAAACCATACCACTCACACACGCGGGGGCACTCGCCCGCGGTGCCTCACTCATATTGGCCGTTTCATCCACACACGGGGACGCACTCACACCTTGCACCACACACACAGGGACAACCACACTGGGGATTCGTGTCCCCACAAGAGTCTCCGGGGCCTCCATACCCCCCAAGCTTTCCGTGCACCCGTCCGCAGCACTCCTCCCCTCGACCTCGCTCGACACGACCGAACTCACCTGGTTGTGATCCGCCTCAAGGGGGCATACTCCCTCCCCTTGTTCCTGGAGGAGGCCATCCCGCTGCTCACACTGGGTCTCCACCCAGTCCGCGAGCTCACCCCCATTATCCTCCACTACCTCCGTGTGTGTGTGTGTGTGCGTCTCTATCCCCGTCTTCATCGTCTCGTCTTCCCTCTATCGTTCCCATCTCCCGTGTCTCTGCCAACTCAGTCACCTCTTCACCCTTTACCTCCCTTGTCTCAACTATTATTTCCGTCTCTTCCCTTGTTATCTCCCTCGTGCACGTCTCCGTCACCCCAATTAGTTTTTCCCTCTCGGTTACCGTCACTTTTTCCGTCACGACCCTCGCCCAACACGTCCCCCGAATTATTTTTTCCTTACCCGCCTCCACCACGGGCCCAACAGCCGTTGCACTCCCTCCCAGCTCGTTCGCTCCCACGCGTGGAGTCGCCATTTTAAGCTCCCCGGTTACTGCCTTCATGCCCGCCTGCAGGCTTCGGCCCATGCTCTGCGTCTCACCCCGCAGCTCTTTCATTTCTTCCTTCATTTGCTTGTTCATGCCTTTTATTTCGTTTTTCATTTCATTTGTGTTTGTATCCATCCTCGCTGTCATTGCCGCCAGCATGGCGCATAGCTGGGCCATGTCGGGTGCGCTTGGTTGAGCCGTTTTGGCAGGGATCGGGGAAGGGTTTTGGTGGAGAGGGGGAGGGGAGGTGTCATACACCGCGGCCGCCGCCGCACCTATTTCGGGCTCTGGGTTCAGTTGGGCAAGTTCGTGTTCCTGCACAACCAACATTTCCTGCACGGGGATTTCATCCTGGACCATGGATCCTACATTACTACACATATACATTTCTAATACCCCCGGCTCCCGCTCGCCTTGAGACGCCATCTTATTTCTCGTAAAGGGTTAATTTGAATCGCTCGTAATTTGGAGAGAATCGGGGGTCGCTCCTCTCACCCCTGGACCGATTCCCGTGAATTTAGCTGGAGACAGGAGAGCCCGTTTTCCCGTTCTCCGATACCAGTGCCGCGAGGAGGGGGGATGGGTTTGTATCCCACTCCTGACACCAGTGTTGCGGATTCGCGCCCGCCGGCGTGCGAGCGGCTACGTAACTCGAATCGCGGCACGTCGCCCACCGGACGGACAATCCCGTCGTGACCCTCTCGGACTAACGACGGGAACTAGTCACGGGTGGGCCTTTCGGCCCACGATAAGGGGGGGGGGGCAGACGGGCCTGGGGCCGAGACCGCGTCGAGCCTACCCGTCTGGTGATGAGCCGCAAAATGGCGGTGGCGCCCCGACTCCGCGGGCCTCGCTGGCACTGCCTGGAATGGGGTGGGAACGGGGCCCCCTTCTCACACAATCTCAGTGCGGGGGGAAACAGGAGGGGGTTGTTGATGCTCGGGGGAATGAGGATATCTCGCTGGCTTGGGTCCCGCGACGAGCGTCTCCACCGCGACCTCGGTCGCGTTACCGGCCTCCCCTCTCCGCAGCTCCCCGACTCTGACACGAGCGCCCTCTCGACTGCCTTCGCCGCCGCCACAACTCTCCAACTCTCCACTCTTCTCAACTCCGTCCAACTGCTTTCCTCTTCTCAGAAACTCTCAACTCTTTCCAACTCAACTACTCCTTCTCGGCGAGCGAACGCGGCCCTTTATAGCCCCCGGGGCTTCGCTCCTTCACCTTCGACCCTTCACCTCTGGCTGGCTCCCCATTGGACAGAGGAAAAGTGGGCGTGAATGATTTTTGATCCGCGAATCTGCATATAGCGATTATACTCCGACGCACCTGGAGGCGGGGCCAAATCGCCCCACGCTCGCTGATAGGACGGAACAGAAGTGGGCGTGAATCGTTTTTGATCCGATTTCTCGGAAAGGCTGGTGTTTTTGCACCCGCTGCTCGGTGCGCGCCCTGTACGAGTCCAGGATCGGTGCCCACAAGCGGCGCGGGAATGGCGGTGATGCGATGGTTGCGAGAGCGAGATGTGACGGCAAGGGTCGTGGCTGTTGTTGTGAAGCGGCGTTGCGGTTGGTGGTTGTTTTGTGATGGCTGTTGAGACGTGGTTGGTGGTGGTTGTAATGGCGGCTGGTCCAAAATAAAGATAGTAAAAGAAAAACGGCTATCTAAAAGGGTCGCAGCCCGAATGAATGACATTTATTCCCTCTAAACTACGGGTTTGGACTAACTACACATATACTTACAGAGATATCTCAACTAAGGGACCTGAATGGTGGTTTGCGAATTTCGTCAACCACAACAATATATATATGTATATATATATATATATATATATATATATATATATATATATATATATATATATATATATATATTTATATATATATATATATATATATATATATATATATATATATATATATATATATATATATATATATATATATATATATATATATATATATATATATATATATATATATATATATATATATATATATATATATATGTATGTATATATATGTATGTATATATATGTATATATATATGTATATATATATATATATATATATATATATATATATATATATATATAAGTATGTATATATATATGTATGTATATATATATATGTATGTATATATATATATATGTATGTATATATATATATATGTATATATATGTATGTATATATATATATATATATATGTATGTATATATATATGTATGTATATATATATATATGTATATATATATATATATATATATATATACATATATATATATATATATATATATATATATATATATTTATATATATATATATATATGTATATATATATATATATATATATATATATATATATATATATATATATATACACACATATAAGGCCTCTCCCTTCCAGCAATCATATTGTCAGTTGGGAAACGAGTAAGAGAGTATCTGACTGAGTACTACAATGGCGTGGGTGCGGTGTCCTGGCAGAACAGGATGGTGAGATTACAGGAGAATGCTGACCAAGCCTGATTGTTCAAAGTGTTCTGTTACTTGTCAACGTTGCACCCTCAAACATTGTGTGTGACCCAATTGTTCATCTGCCTTGATAGGGGCTTGTGGGTGTGACCATATTTTGTGTGTGACCTAATTTATGTAAAAAATATGTGTGACGTGATTTATGAATGATGGGAAGGTGAAAGGAATGATGGGAAAGTGAAAAATTGCATTGAAGGCCATTACTCAGAACAGGAGAGAAAGAGGACAGACAATGCTGGTTTTACAATTTGGAGTATGAATTTTTTTTGGTTTATTTTTAGTCATATCTGGATTGAACTATTGTGAATCTATCTACATTACATTGCATGTCACATTTGTCGCACCTTCTGACTCACAGACACTAAATTGAGAAGGGTTTGAGACTGGTTCGAGACAACCGCGACGACTCTGTGACTATTTTGAGATAAAATTTGTCGCACGAATTTTTTGAACATGTTTAAAATTCGGGCGACACCAGAGTGACGTCCTGCGACTCACTCGAGGAAATTGAGAACCACCGCGAACGTTTCCAGACATTTTGGAGAATCCCGTTCGCATTTTGTCGCGAGCTGTCGCAGCCCAGTGAGATACAGGCTTTAGTTGGGAGTGATGGGGGACGTTGGGAAAGTGGAGAAGATAGAAATTGAAGGTAATGAGGAGAAAATACAAATCAACAAGATCGTACACCGAGGGGAGGGATGGGTCAGCCTCAAGCACCCTGTAAGACAAGTTTGACGAAAACTCACAAAATAGCACGATTTTTGAAACAAACCAAACTCGGAGCACCCAGTAACATGTAGCTGAGAAAATAAACAGTTAAAACGAGACAGATAATGACCAGAAACTTCACTTTGAGATCGTCAGCAGAGAGCCCTGAAGGAGACCTGCCGACACTCCAAACCCAGAACCGGAAGCCAAGGTTGTTGATGGACCTTGAGCGCCCAGCGGAAATCAAATAGGGATAATTTTGACACAATAGGAAGTGATGTCATCATACCGGAAGTGGGCAATACTTGTAAACTAAGGCTCATTGACAATACTCATAAACTAAGTGCACTATTAGGTTTACCGTACATCTGGTTTTTCCCAGACATATACTCCATTTGGTGTTTAAATATCCCTCCAGCCAGGTTTTTTAAAATATCTGGAAATGTCTGGTATTTTGCCATTTTCTTTGCTTTTGCATTTTCAAAGGGATAAATTTGAGGATTTGAGATACTTTTTAAAATACTATTGAAATGATTAAACTATTTTTGTACATTTTTTTACAGTGATAAAATGCAGTTATGTAATGTTTGGACAGTTTGGTATAAGTCTGAACTACTCTGTCATGGCAAAATGTATGCATTCTAAATTTGATACTTACGTCTCTTCTTTATGTCCTACCTCGCAGTGAGGGACAGAGTCCAGTGGTGTGCCCAGTCCGCAATGCAGTGTTTTTTTCTGAGGCCGTACCATCCACGCTTGATTTTCTTCAATAAATCTTTATTTGATATTTTATTATACTACCCCCAAACACAATGCCAAAACGAAAGTGGAATTCATTGCAGAACGAGAAATAAATTTATTGTGTTTTTGACGTGGTCGAGAAGAATGGGAAGCTGAGTGCTTGGTATGTAGAGCTGGTATGTACGTCTCTATGTCAAATACTGTAAGTTGCTATTGACTTGAATCTCATGTGGACTTGGACAAGCACAATATTTCCAGTAATAATTCAGTATTTTGACTCAAAGAATGACAGTTTGCAATCAAAATTAATTGAGGTTCGGAACACACCTAATTAAAATGCAGATACAATTGCTAAATACATAAAGGAAAATTTTGAAAAGTGTCCATTTTTTTTCAGAGCATCCCTCTCCAGAGTGTCCCTCTCCTCTTTTTTGAAAGTTCAAATATGGAAACCCTATGCACTATTGGGAACACCATGTCACTACTACCTGACCTAATGTGTATAGTATTCTAAATCCAGCTTTTATTTTTACCCTGATCCATTCATCACTCCACTTTTTGGAAATCAGCCAGGTGAGCTGCAGGACCATTGGTTCTCTATTTTTAAGGATGTATAGCAGATGTCTAAACTTGCCATTGCTGCAACAATCGGGAAGTGCATGGGTATTCATGAAAGAGCATGAGTATTCATGGAAAGCCTAAGGATAGTAAATGGGAGATAGTATTTAGTGAATCAAACTTTTCAATTTGCAAAACAAGCTAATGTGTAACATTGGTGAGAGCAAATTTATTCCATTAGAGATAATGTAGTTTCCACATTCAAACCAATCTTATATATATATATATATATATATATATATATATATATATATATATATATATATATATATATATATATATATATATATATATATATATATATATATATATATATATATATTGTTGTGGTTGAGGAAATTCGCAAACCACCATTCAGGTCCCGTAGGTGAGATATCTCAGTAAGTACATGTGTAATTAGCCCCAAACCCGTTGTTTAGAGGGAATAAATGTCATTCATTCGGGCTGCGACCCTTTAAGATAGCCGTTTTTCTGTTCTATCTTTATTTTGAACCAACCACGTCTCAACCGCTATCACACAACAACCACCAACCGCAATGCCGCTTCACAACAACGCCAACAGCCACGACCTTTACCGTCACGGCTCGCTCCCGTAAACATCGCATCACCGCCATTCCAAGCGTCGCCATGGCCATCACCGCCACTTTAGGCCCTCCACCACCTTCACCTCTCCTCCTTTTGCGGCCATTCCTGCACCGCTTGTGAACGCCGAGCGTCAGGCTGTCCTGGCCTCGTGCGGGACGCGCGCTGAGCCGCGGGTACAAAGAGCGGCCTTTCCGAGGGGAAGTCGGATCAGGAATGATTCACACCCACTTCCGATCCGTCCAATCATTAAGCACAGGGCGAATTCAGTCAGTTTCTGTTTCGGGCTCAGGCGAGTTGGAGAGGTGTGGCGGCGGCGAGGTGTGGCAGCAGCAGAGTGTGGCAGCAGCAGAGTGTGGCAGCAGCAGAGTGTGGCATCAGCAGAGTGTGGCATCAGCAGAGTGTGGCATCAGCAGTCAAGACGGGTCTGGAGGAGAGTCGTTCTGTCGGGGTTCGGAATCTGTCGGGAAGCTACAGAGAGGGGAAGCCGGGAACGCGGTCGAGGTCGCTCGTCGCGGGACCCAAGCAAGCCA
The DNA here is from genome assembly GCF_056783735.1 of Eptatretus burgeri. Lineage (NCBI taxonomy): Eukaryota > Metazoa > Chordata > Myxini > Myxiniformes > Myxinidae > Eptatretus > Eptatretus burgeri. The sequence goes on from NC_140964.1 coordinate 117,051,983, forward strand.
GCTATCCTCTTTCCCCAGAGCATCAACAACCCCCCCTGTTACTCCCCCGCGCTGAGATAGTGCGAAAAGGGGGCCCCGTTCCCACCCCATTCCAAGCAGTGCCAACGAAACCCGCGGAGGGGCGCGGAGTCGGGGCACCGCCGCCTTTTTGCGGCTCATCACAAGATGGGTAGGCTCAACGCGGTCTCGGCCCACAGGCCCGTCTGCCCCCTTGTCGTTGAGGGTGGCCCTTTTCTTTTGCGTTTGAGTATATGTGTTGTCGGCGCCGTCTGTAAAGTAAAACTGTGTAAGTGTTGCCGTGTGCTCGCATAGTCAGTAGTAGATCTGTATTGTTGTGTTCCTTTTGTTACATTTGCTTTTGGTGCATAATTGTTGTAATTGTATATGTGTGCTTTCCGTGTGCCACGGAATAAATGTGCCTCATGTTGAACTGTTTTTCCCGTTTCGCTTCGTCTTTTCTTTAATTGAATCTCCATCTTACTTCACGTAAAGGGTTGGTAGTGGGCTAAATACGCCTGATAATTAATCGGAACCGTCGAGGTCGACGATATAACACCGCTCGGTTATCCCGATAGTACGGAACGGGTCTCTTAAAGTGGCCCGTGTCCGAAGTAGACCTGCGGCGAGGTGCGATCGCCCGGTCTACTTTCCGTGTGGGTACTTAGGTAGGTCGAATTTGGCGAACAACCCTATCCCACGCGTGGGGCCGGTTGGCACGATCGTGGTGAGGCCGAAAGGCCCACCCGTGACTAGTTCCCGGCGTTAGTCCGAGAGGGTCACGACGGAATTGTCCGTCCGGTGGGCGACGTGCCGCGATTCGAGTTACGTGGCCGCTTGCACGCCGGCGGGCGCGAATTTGCAACAATATATATATATATATATATATATATATATATATATATATATATATATATATATATATATATATATATATATATATATACTATATATATACTGTATATATACATGGTCAAGACTCATGGGAGTGCTGAGCAGAATTTCTTTCAATACATGAACTCAAACCACATTTCTATATATATATATATATATATATATATATATATATATATATATATATATATATATATATATATATATATGGCATGTAGAAAGGGGGAGAGGGAAGACAACATCCTTCACTCTATTGATAATATTCCAAAACTCCAATGAGGATCAAATAACAACAATGGTCATTTCCTTCCTTGCAATTATATAATATTAGTAAATATGTATTGCTACTTGTCTGGCAGGATGGTGGTGCAAGTCTACTTGTCTGGCACTTCCTTTGGTTTGATTTCCAACCGAACTATAAAATATCAGATTGGTGCTTTGCAGGTAAGAGGGTCGTATCAGAAACTTCACTGTTCATCATATGGATGGAAAGATGGTTGTTCCATCTCAGATGTTTACCTACTCCATCAATCGATAAAGTAAAAGATGAAGTTTTGATGTTATAAAAGAGCCATTGATGTTTTATGTATGCAATGGGAAGGGGGGGTGGGTGTTATTTGGTTTTTGGTTGTAATCAATTTTCCTCATCCATTAATATTTTTATTCTAATGTGCACATTATTTTTGTCATTGTATCTTGTGCAGAAAAAAATACCGGTGTATTAAAATTATCATTAGCTCAACTTATTGCTCCTTTCTTACTTTTTCTTGTCTTACATAAAATTATCAAGATTGTTTCTGAAGCCTAAAGATTGATATTTTAAACAAAAGTAATGTTGTGTTCGAAGCCTATAAATTTAATGTGGACGTAAGTTCACAAATGTCACTCACTTTAACTTGAAATTGAAGAGCCAAGTAGAAATTGAAGATCTTGTCACCTGAAACATTTCGACCAAGTAGCACAAAAACATTTTGAAGGTCCTGAAAAAGTTTTCAATTCAAGAGATCAATTTTCTGGATGGAATGTTGTAACATCTCTTCTGGATAGTTCAATGATGTTGTTTGTAGGACCTTTGCTAATTTAAATTAATTTCTGTAAATCTCCATCAGGTGTAATCAATTGTATGTATTAAGTTTGGAAATTTTAACACCACATGCCTCCCCCCTTTCCCCTTTGCCTCCCCCTTCCTATATGTACAGGTTTGACTGTCCTTCCTCTGCTGCCCTTTGAATTATGGATTGGAACTTCATCTTCACAATTTAATACCGCACTGCAGAGCATCCTCTGCAGTGATAAAAAGCTTTGGCAAAACAGAAAATACAGTAAAGTGCCATTATATGGAACACTTGTTATCATAAATTTCATGATAAAAAGGGTGCTTGGGATGGACAGTCCAATTTTAACAAATAAATCTCAACTGAACATTATGGACAGTGAAATTTAGAGTTTAATTAAATTCTTAAATCAATATTCATTCAGCCATTGTGGAAAAATTAAGTTAATGATTATGATCAGTTCATTAAGCAACAGTATACAGTATATAGTCAAAGGGAAGTGCAGGTCAAGTCAAGGGTTCAAATCATTTAATGCACAATCGAATTTGTTTGTTAGCACATCCCCCGTGCAGTGAGAGATGAAGTTTTGCAATCGTGTGTGTGTGTGTGTGTGTGTGTGTGTGTGTGTGTGTGTGTTTGCGTGTGTATGTTTGTGTGTGTGTCATTGATTATTATCTCCATAATTCGGATTTCAGAAGGTGGAACACAGTCCTACCAGGACTCGAAGTATCCACCTTCATTTCGGTGAAGGATCGTGATTCATGGTATAAATTGTGAAGTTGTGATGTTCTCAGAGTTTTGTCCTGAGGGCTCTTTCCAGGATCGTCACTGAGCTGCGGATAGACTCCATCTGTAGTTCGTTTGTGGTGATGTTCCCAGGGATGGGTTGTAGGATCTTTGTGACGTTCTTCTTTGTCATTCCTGTTGCTCCAATTATCACTGGTACAATTTTGGCGCTCTTCAGCTTCCAGGATCTTTCCACTTCATTCTCGAGGTCTTGCTATTTGGTTATTTTCTTGATTTCTCTATTATTTAGACAAAATCACTGGGTACTGAAACCTCAATTATCAATGCCTTCTTTTCCTTTTTAAAATCTGAGAACAATGTCCGGTCACAGTGCTTTGTTTTCTATGTTCACGCTGGATGGGATCATCAGGTCGTAGGTGGATCATTATGTCCTTGTTTTCAATGATTGCTTTTGGTTCTTGTTTCCATGAGTTTTGTGGAACTGGGATGTTGAAATTTCAGCAGATATGCCAATGAATTACTCCACCTACCTTGTTGTGCCTTTGTGTGTACAGAAGTTATGACATGAGTTTTTTACATCCCGATAGGAGGTGGCTTGTGCTTTCTGTTTCTACCGTTCAGAACATACACTTGTCTGATTGGCTCAGTTCTGCCATTTTTTTTAAGCCATTCACATCGTGGTCAATTTACTATTCTGCAGCTGTATTGGAACATTGGTACTGCTTGTTGGTTTATGGCTTTGATTTTGATCCTTGGAGAAAGGTATGTTTTCAGGATCAGCCTCTTTCTATGCAGGTATTCTTTGGTAATTTTTTTGGGCATTTTTTTTGACATATTTGGTGGCCCTCTTTTTACGGCAATGTATTTGTAAGATGCGTTGTTGTCTAGCTCCTGTATTGTTGTATCTCGGTTGATTTTAGTGTTGTCCATTTTAGTTGGTCTACTTTGCACGAATGTGAACTCAGCACACTTATCTCAGCCAAATTCCATTTGGATATCATCAGAAAACTGTTTCACTAATTTCATTTGTTCTGCCAATTTTTTGTCATTCATTGCAAAGAGTTTTAAATCATCCTTGCACAGTAGATGTATGTCACCTTTCTTGGGTCTTTGGATGCTCTTTTAGTGGTTGTTAGGGTGTATCCATGTCCTTGCTCATTAACAAGGTTGCTTGTTGGATCCAGAGCCAGACAAAACAGGAGGGGGGAAAGGCTGTCTCCTTGAAAGATCCCATGTCATATCTTCACTCCTGGTATTTCTATCTTTCCTTCTGAGTACTGCAGGATTCGTGTGGTATTACATATACCCATGGCTTTCTTAATCAGGTTGATTATTTGGAGATTTATCTTATACATTTGCATGCACTTTATCATTTATGAATTTGGGACACTATCAAAAGCTTATTTTATCATTTATCCAGGCTCTGGGCAATTTGGTTCTTCTTGTATTGCAGTTTTCGAGTCTGGCCTTGTTTAATAATAAGTGGTCCATTGTTCCGAAGCATCCTTAGGTCATCTCTTCGAGCATGACCTAATAATATGGGTGTCGATGTCCTTCGATCCGTCCGTCCATCCGTTCACAATGAAGTTGAAGAGGGAGATCTGGTCATTAGTGATCCTGATAGAGGTCGATGAGACCTACACGATGGTATGACTTTCAAGGTCACCGAAGGTCAAGGTCAAGGTCACGAGACCTTTGAAGTTACGAAAATGACTACTTTCAAATTCTATCTCCTCCGCCATTTCTCAGGCGATCTTGAATTTGATTACAGCATATGAATCTATGGGACAATATCTAAATTTAGTCGGGCCGGATTTTCGAATTTCGCTTTCGGTTTCGCGTCACGTGACTTCAAATTTTGCAAAAACTGCCCTACCTTCAGGAGGCTATATATTCTCTACTGGGCATGGTAAAAGTTAGTGAATGGTGTCATTGCATAGCAGCTGACCTTGTCTTTCATGTCTATTCGAAAGAATACCGATATCTTTTTGTATACGTACATGTCACGTGACTTTGAATTTTGCGAAAACTGCTTCATGTAGTTGCAATATGACGATTTTCAAAATCTATCTACTCCTACATTTCTTAAGTTATCTTGAATTTGATTATGGCATATGAATCTATGGGACAATATCTAGATTTGGTCAGGCCGGATTTTTGATATTTGCTTTCCTTTTCGCGTCACGTGACTTCAAAGTTGGCCAAAAATCCCTCCTGACCTAAGAACACTACACCCTAGTAACAGGAACTCATGCTTGTAAAGGTCGTTCTCGTGGCTGGTATTCGTTAACTCTCGGTTTGTGACGCCTATTATATAATCTGCCTGCCTTCCCGCCCGCGGCACGCCTGCCTGCCCATAGCATAGCTTTTTAGGTACCCCCACTCATAGCGAATGTCCCCACCAAATCGGCAAATCGCCATAGGCCTAGATCATAGAAGCTATCAGAATCGAAAAATATCGGATGGCATGTCGTTATGTGTTTAATATACGTCAAAGTGCTGGAAAACAATAGAGAGATCTCCATTGTTTTCCAGCACTTTGATATACGCCATCCTTCTTTTGACACGAATATTGATCGGCAGCCGACACGACGGGACAGGTGTCCAGTCATATGAAGTTTTTACGGTGTTGTTGTGTTTTTGATATTTCCGGTGTTTAGCACTGCTTCGTCAAATAATCGCCATGTGCGATTGCGATATTTCCGGTTTCCTTCCGCGTTTATCTTCTGTCGTACACATATAAACATTATTCCTGTATATAGTGCACAGTCATCGGTTGTCCTAGTCATTGGTTGGTCCAGTCGAGTCCACTGGAATATTCTGAACTGAACGAACAGAACTGTGGATAGTAAGAGTGAGTAGTGTGGTGTCGTCAGTGTTGTTGTTGCACTTTTTATAAGAGATTGGAAAACAAAAAGGCTAGGCTTACATATCTACCCATCAAATCCACTGACTGACTGGTTTGTGTCGTAGTTGTCTGTCTGCCATTTGCTACTGTACCTACCTACTCTACTACATAGAGTGATAATGATTATACCACCTACTTCTACGGACTCTTGGCCATCTACCTACTGGACATTATTTGACGGACTCGTTGGCATTAGTGCAGAGGAGAGTATAGTATATAAATTTGGTGATTGGTGTACATTAGACAGCTACAGCTGTGTGGTAAGTCAGGAAATATACCCTATTCGGCTCTCGTTCGGAACACCGCAACACTTTTTTTTATTTTAACAGCTAGAAGGCTAGTTTTGGTTTTACCTTGTAGATAATTATTTTTTAGTACAGATCGCCGAGTTTCAGCAACTTTGAGCTAGTGATAGATGAGAAATTGACCAAAATTTAAGGCTGAAAATGCACTGCGCATACTCAGATGTTCCGAACTCGGACGATGAATAAGGTCTATTGGAGAGCTTTTCTTGCATTTGCTATTTCACTATTAAAAGGGTGTGCGGTTTGGTTATTTTTCTGTTTGGTTGGGGTGATTAGCTCGGTTCTTTGGTTCAGGTCAAACATCTCATCCCTAAAAATCGACCAATTCTACCGACTCGAACTAAGCAAACTTCTACAGAATGCATGTTAGACACTCTACAATAACTGAAAGTAAATGATGACTATAGAGCAAATTAATCGGTGGGAAGGATGGGATGGTTAGGTAGGAAGGTAATGATGGACAACGTAATGCTCAAGTTCACAGTCAAACTCCTTCCTACTGCTGCTACTGGACTCTTGTACATGTACAAACACAATTTTTTAAACCTTCCCCCGAACCAAAATCTTGGTTCAGAGTTTTCAAAACCTTGGTTTGGGTGTGTGAACTGAACTGAGTTTTTCAGTTAACCACACACCCTTATTGACTACCTCCTGGTAGTCAGTCACTATGCAACTAACTAGCTCTTGTATATTTATACATTTTCCGCCGAACGTGCAAAAGTTTCAAAACCCGAAATGTAAACGTCGGCATTTATTTTCAAAATATAATTTTGTGCGCGCGCACCAAAATGCCGAGTCATCTTTAACCAAACTGCCCAGTTTGAGCTGCGCAGTAGTCTTCGGTCATAACTGAACATTGAGAACTTGTAGTATTATAGAGATGACCGTCACCCCCACACGTGGGTAATTTGTTTTTTGCATCCGTTCTGTTCTGCCTCTAGGCCTTATTGTGTTAGATGGCGGTACATTGTTTCTGTGATGATTCCTGTTAAAAGTTTGTATGTTGTTGGTAGACAGGTTATAGGCCAGTATTTGTGAGGTTGTTGGGCGTATTTAGATTTTGGGGGTGAGGAAGGTGTTTCCTTCTGTGAGCCATTCATCCATTTCCTGATCACCTTGGATAAGTGAATCAAATTGCTTTCACCATAAATTTGGGATCCCATCTGGGCCAGGGCATTTGAAGTTTGCAATCTTTGTAAGTTTTTGTCTTCTCTTTTCTGCATCAATTATTACTGGGGACATTTCCCCGAGGTGTTGCTTCTCCTCCTCCAGGTGTCGGATCCATTCCACCTCCTTATTGTGCTAGTTTCGCACTTCATAAATTCCTTTCCAGAATTGTTCCAGGTTATCTTTTTTGGGAAGTGATTACACATTCTGCTTCCGTTTCCCTAATTCACATTATAGTCTTTTTGGGTTATTTTCAAACATCTAGCCTTGTTTTCTCCTGCTGTTAGCCTCGTCAAAGTTTTTATTTTACTTTCTCTCATTTCTATTTTCAGTTTGTTTTTAGCAACCATTACAACCAGGTCTTTGTCTTGAATTTTACATTTGTTTTATTTTTTATTTTTTTTGGATTCTGCTGTTTAGTTTTGGCCTTTGGTTTCCTATTCGGAATTGCTGAATCTGTCCTGTCTCCTTTCTGATCATCTTCCTCTGTCTCTCGAGTCTTTGCTTCCATGGTAGTGCTTGGATTTTATTTGTGGAACTTGTTCTATTCTTGCCATGTTTTGTTGTTACTTTTTCCTGAATTGGTAGTGCTTCTTCAAAATTCACAATGTTTATTTCTTTCAGGGGAGCTGAGTTTGGCAATATATTTTTTCAAAAGATTTGTTTGTTCTGCTGGATAGTGTTTTTGGTCGTTTATTATTATGTAGTCAAATTAGTCATGGTCTTTCTTCAGTTCAGGGTTTATTCTAACGTGCAGTTGTACCCCTTTTGTGCAGTTGTAAATTCAAAATGTGCAGTTGTAAATCCAGATTTGCGCAGTTGTCAATTTGTTCTTTGTTTGAATTTGCATGGCTAGGGTGTCATAAACTTGGAAGGAACCACAATAGACGTCACTGATAGTCTGATAGCTGACCAAAACTTATTTTTTTATTAACCTTACAATATAATGCAATCATACATATTACATAAATCATAATATATGACATAGACTACCACATTTCACATTACAAATTATATCTTAAACAGTGAGGATTATCAAACCTATTTACAGTAGATGTGAAACCACAAGTGGTTGCTCATAGTCACACAAAGAACAAAATCATAAACCTGAGCCTGAGGTTGACTATGACTAACATTAGAACCAAGTTTCAGGTAAGTCCAACTCGCTAGCTGTCTTTGGCATGAGTAAGATTAAACAAAATCTGTAGAACTTAACGAAAATGAACATTTGAACCTGTCCAAGTCAGCAAAACTGTAAGAAGTTAGAATTTCTTGACCTTCTTCTTAGGTGGTACCTCCACCTCGTCAGGCTCGTCATCCTCTACTTTGTGTTCTGCTTCTGTGAAAACTCCCTTGAAGTGGACTTGAAACCTTGCTTTGTCATGGCTTTTGTTTCAGCATGCCTTTGATGACAGCCAAATCATAACCGCCTCCCTTGGATGAAATGCTTCGAATGGTGACATGTTGTAATGTCTGTACAAATACAGATTTTCGATCTCCACTGTCATTCTTGATCATTCACATGTTTTCAGAGCATTGCTGCGACTTATAAGATGCTCAACATCTGCTGAATGAGGCTTGGCAGCCACAACTCTGCTTAATGCCTTCACCAGATTTGGAAACAGTTCTTTTGACACCAGATACTTGACCAGCTTGTTGAGAGTTGAGTCTTTTCCTTGTCCAGAAGACACAAGATCTTGGAATTCCATACCGAGTTCCTCAAGGTCCAAATCTGGACATATCAGCTGATGAGTAGCCTTGATGTCAGCATCTTGTAGCTTCAAGAAGGGCACCAGTACCTCCATCATGCACTTGTCAATGTCACTGTCAAACCGCTATACCAGCAACTCTGACAGTGATTGCACAAGCTCGTTTTGTATGGCTGCATTGTCCCTTTTGCCACTAACAAAGAGGTGGTGGTCTTTGCTTCGGCGTCCTATTTCCTCACCTGTAAACACATAATCACATATATATTTAGATTAGATTGGTTGTAATCGTTCATCTCCCATTAAAATTAAAAATTGATTGGAATCTGAGATATTACATTCCATTAGAAAGTGAGTTTCATCTTCAACTTTCCCGCTGTTGTACAGAGCGCATTTTCTATCACACAGTGCAGTTTTTGGTTTATTAAAACGGCCGGTCTCTACAGCAAGCGGTAAACATCCTGATCGGAATTTAAAAAGAATACGTCGGTGGTCATAGAGTTAGAATGGTTTAAAATTTGACGAATTGTTCTTGTTGATAGTTACGAAAAAACTTTTAAAGACGAAAAAATGTTGATTGTTAAGAAAAAGGCTCACCAAGTGTGATATTCTTCAGTCTGTCGGTGGCATGCCCCTCTTCCTCTGTGGACTCCAGTTGTGTCTGCAAGGTGGCAACCCAGCCACCCAGCAGTGGAGTTTCCTTGAGTTTCAACAGGTTTGATGTCACAAGAGATGTTTCAATATCCAAGTTAAGCAGGGTCACACTGTCCGACTGAATCTTCTTCTGGAATCGTGAAAACACAGCTAGTACATCGGCAACAAATGCCATTAGCTCAAGCACAGATTTGTTGGTCAATAGCGTCAGGAAACCATTAGCTGCTTTGTCTTCTGATTCCTGGAAGTATAGAACCAGAACATGCCATGAAGTCAAGATTGCATTGACAAGAGATAATGTGAACTCTGTCCAGCGTATTTCAAACACCCTTGGCAAGGCACAGCACTTCAGTCCTTGTTTGACTGCAAGGGCATTCAACTCTCTTGTTCTCACCCCTGAGGTGTGAAAGAATGATGATATCCCACTGAGTGTTTGGATCAGATGACTGATTTCATTTATGCCGTATTTTCCAGTGATTGATTTCTATGCAAGTTGGGACCTATGAACTGCACACCAAATCTTCATCTTTGGAACCTCTGACTCAATTCTGTCAAATGCTGCCCAAATCCCATTCTTATCACCAGTGTTCACACTTGCTCCATCTGTCACTATGGAAAACATATTTTAGAAGATCTTTTGGGTTGCTTCTTTGCCAACAATGTTATTACAAGCCTGTTCCACCACATTGAACACACCATGAGCTCCCCTAGTCTCAGGTTCATGAGCACCAAGGAAAATGGTATCTTCATCCCCACTCATGGTTATCAGCTTCGCCAACACATAAATCTTGTCTACCTGGGTTATGTCCACGGAGCCGTCACACCTGAGTGAAATGGCAATGGAATTGTGAATCTTTTGGGATAGTGATTGTCTATCTGACTCTATGATGCACTTGAGCAATTCGAGGTGGCTCGCCGGGGTCACATACTGGAGGTCCTTGTCAAGCTTTACTTCCTGGGAGGGATCATTGAAGCTGAAGCTGTGTGACTTTCTGTAAGTCACTACTCTCATAGGGAAGGAATTTGCAGATAGAGACAGCTTCTTGCCATCTCCATACACCAGAATTAGTAGACTGCCAATTTTGTTTGCAAGGTCTTCATTTGCTGTTGATATTAATTTATCCAAATGAGAGACTTGCGCAACTTCCATCCTAGAAAGTGAATCTAGTCTTTGTTTTTTTCATGGCTTGTCTGTGCATTTCAGATTTAACATGAACATCTGTGACAGCTTTTCAGTACACAGTTCCTCTGGGTAGGATGATAGGAGGTAATTTCCCCTTTGGCGGATACCTTTTCACAACATGAGACTCCTTCATACAAGGATCACAGTAAACTAAGTGTCTCCCATGTCTGTGAAGGTGGACAAAACATCCTTGATCACTGTTGGTTGTAGATGGATTTGAGTTATCTGCTGGAGGGTCATTTGTGTTTTCACGACCTTCAGAAGTACTTCTTTCCAATTCGTATTCTCTTGATTCATCTTCTACACTTTTTGTATCTGCCTCAGACTGTTTGTCTTCATCTGCAGCTGTTGATGTACCTGGCATGGTATCATCATCCTCACCAGGTTTGGATGCTACACCACCAGCTGGACTAAACCATTTCCTGATATCCATTCTGAGTTCTGCCCGATGACCATGCCTGTCAAAAAAGAATTATATAACTTATCTCACGTATACTAAAAACAGTATCTATTTGTTTATTTATTAACTTACTTATTTATTTAGTTTTCATTCTATTTGTTTGTATATATATATATATATATATATATATATATATATATATATATATATATATATATATATATATATATATATATATATATATATATATATATATATACAGTCTGAAAAGAGACGTTACAATAGGTATGGTTGACTGGTATATTTTGGTTTACGGATATGTATCACGTGACGATGATTCAAACCAAGAGTTACAGTAGCCCACTCTTAAATGTGTGTGTAATTCATTAGATATCGTTTTCTTGCAAAATAGCCATATATGGCAGATTGACAGATGAAACTGGTCAAGACACCCCTCAGAATGCACCACAGAGCATCTAGAAATCAAAAATTTTCTGGGGGAGACCCCCCAGAGCCACCTGGCGGGAGGGGATACCCCTCCCACACCCTCCCGCGCTTAGCGCGCCTTGCCCCTCCGGGCCTCGGCGCTGCTTCGTAGCCTCCATTTTTTTCCCGCCCCTGCCTCGCATCAGAGTTTGTGCAGTTGTAAATTTTCCTTAGAATAAACCCTGCTTCAGTTGGTGTCATTCTCTCCTCCTCTATCATATTGGCCAGCTCCTCTTCCTGAGAATGTTGTTCCTCATCATCCTCCTCCTCTCCTCTGCCCCTCTGTTCCCCTTCATCCTTCTGCCCATTATAATTTGTGTAGCCCTCATCTACATGTGCTCTCGCCATTCATCAGTCTCCTCCACCACCCATCCCTCATACTTCAAATGTAGAGCACGTTTTGTGTATGAGGACGTCCTCCCTCCCTTCAGCATTCCAGCTTTCATTCTGTTTCTGTTTGGTGTTCTGCTTCGATCTTTCCTTTAAGACGGGCAGCATCATCGTAATTTTGTGCTTTCATGCAGGGCTCTACCTCTGTTTGTAGCCATTTATCTTAGTAGGACACACCCTGGCTGCCTGGTATGTCTAAAGAGACATCACAGAGCTCTCTCTGTTGGGGGCCTGTGACCATTTGTTCGTAGTTTTTGTTAAGACTCTTCAACACACCCGCCCCATCATGCATCACACAGGGCTTCCGTTGCATCATGTGGTGTTGAGGCCTCCTGGGAGCTCCCAGGGCAATTTGCACCATGCAGTGTTTACGTCACGATGGTCTCACTCATATTCGCTTTCTTCCTGCACCGGGTGCCGCTTTTAGGACTGTTTAACATCCAGACCGAGATGATAGGCCTCGCTGCTTTGCTCATGGCCACATACCCTGCTGTTATACGAGCCGAGCATGCTTCGCTTAGCTTCGGCTCCATACGGCAACATCTCTCTGACTCTCATATTTGTGATGTCCCCATTCCTCATGCTTTCCGAAGAACCACTCAAGGCCTTTCAGGAGCACCCTCGGCTGTTCGCACCATGCAGTATTTCCGTCACAATGGTCCCACTCACACTCGCTTTCGTCCTGCTCCGGTTGCCACCATATGGACCAGTCAATGTCCCGACCGAAATGGTAGACCTCGTCACTTCGCTCAGAGCCGCATATCCTGCTGTTATATGTAAGAACCGTGCGTGCTTCTCTTACCTTCGGCTACGTACAGCAACTTCTCTCCGAATGCACATCTGTGACATCCCCATTCCTCAGTGTCTCCTTAAATCCAGGAGAAATTGCTGTTAGGGTTTGTTTGTTAGATAAATTTCTGCTCCAGAAATTATGATAATCATCATCCTAGCCACATGGGTTAATTGATTAGGTGAGAGCTAATTGGTTATTCCCTCCATTCGCAGATGAGAGATGTTTGTGGCTCTTTGTATATTATCATTTATAAGTTGACTGATTTTGACATTTGCTCATCGTACGGGATTGGGAGCCTACTTGGTATGCATTTCTGTCTGCGCTGTCGCTGATAATTGTCCATTAAGCAACGAAACTGGTCCAGCAGCTGAGTGGGATGGGTAGCATTGGGATTCTCCTGTAAATATTATTTGTGAACGTCTTCACAGCTGTGGATGAACCCTTGGAAGGGGATTTTAAACAGCAAAGGACTTATCTTGGTCGCTTTTCTTGGTTGCTTTATGCAGCTTCTTCAGGAAGAAGAGCATGAGAGAAGTCAATTTATTCATATAATCCTCGTCCACTCGGTTAATTAATTAGTTGAGAGTTAATCGGTTATCCCGTGCATTCACAAGAGAGATGTGAGTGGGTCTTTGTTTATCATATATGTATATATGTATACTGTACGTATGTATGTCCAAATATATACAGGGTGGCCCGAAAGTCCCCTTACCCCTTCCCAGTGAAGCATTGTTCTTGAACTCTTTTAATATACAGCTTTTATTGCACAGTACTTACAATATTTAATTTGTCATTGTATCTGTATGTGCTCCATAATTCTTCTGAGTCAGTGTTTCTGCATACCATAGCGGGCGTGGGGCGAGAGCAGAGGGAAAGGGACGGAGGGAAGAGCGAGAAATTTATCAGGGGTAAAGTAACTTTCAGGCTACCATATATATATATATATATATATATATATATATATATATATATATATATATATATATATATATATATATATATATATATATATATATACATGAGGTGTGTTCAAAAAGTATCCAACCTTAATTTTTCGTTCATAAACAAATGAAGCTAGGGAGGCGTGGTTTGGTTCACGTATGTAGGCGATCCTAATTCATATGCGTGAATATTTTCCCGCCTGCAGAAGCTGTCAGTCGCCGACAGACCGCCGATGAGTGAGGAAGTGTAAGTGAGCGCTGTCGGATTTTCGTTTTTGACAAATTGACGGAAAAACTTGAACAATGCTCCTGCATCAAATTTTGTGTAAAGCTTGGCGATTCCCAAGTGGAAACGATCCGCAAGATTCAACAGGCCTTCGGGAATGAAGCAATGGGCACCACACTGATAAAAGAGTGGTACAACCGCTTCAAAGATGGTCGCACATCAGTGGAAAGTGAAGCACGTTCCGGTAGACCCTCAACATCCTGAAATGAGATAGTCATTGACCAAGTGAGACCCTGCTGATGCAGGATCGTCGAATCACGATCAGAGAACTTGCAGACGAGGTGGGCGTCAGCATTGGATCCGTTCATTCCATTGTGACTGAGGATTTGGGCTTAAGGAGAATCTCAGCGAAGTTCGTGCCAAAGCTGCTAACGATCGAGCAGAAGCAACTCTGTTTGGAGATCGCACAGGACATGCTGGAGACTGTGAAGAGCGATCCCAACTTCTTCAACACAGTGATCGCTGGCAATGAGACCACAGTGATCTGCCATTTTGTCAAAAACGAAAATCCGACAGCGCTCACTTACACTTCCTCACTCATTGGCGGTCTGTCGGCGACTGACAGCTTCTGCAGGTGGGAAAATACACCAGAAAAAGAACAGGGCCCAGAACACTGCCTTGAGGAATTCTAGCCTGGACATGAAGAGGAGATGAGAGAACTCCATTAAGGGCCACATGTTGGCTGCGACAGGAGAGGAAGTCTGCAAGCCATGAGTGGAGATGTCCTTGGATACCATAGGAAGAGAGTTTGGTGAGCAGGGCAGGGTGCCACACAATATTAAAAGCACGCGATATGTTGAGGTAGATGGGTCTGAATTCATGTCTGGCATTGAGAACCTCCATCCATTGTTGGGAGAGCAGAAGCAGCATATCCTGGGTAGAGTGACCTGGTCTGAAATCAAATTGATGATCGGAAATCAAGCCATTGGAGAAGAGGAAGCATTTAATGTCTGACGCGATGCTGGATTCCATAACCTTGCTGATGATTGGGAGAATTCTGATTGGTCTGTAGTTGCAGGAATCTGTTTTTGCACCTTTTTTTGCAGAGCGGTAATGTTTGCTGATTTCCAAGGAGATGGCAGATGAATTTGAGCAAATGAGAGTGTGAATAGAACATAGAGAGGGTTAGCAATGACTTGGGGATGGGGTTAGGGGAGAGAAAAGATGGGACAGAGTTAGGAGGGGAGGTTGAGACTTTGAAAGTGGGAAGGACTTGTGGTTGGGAGACAGAGGTTGATGACTTGGGGTTTGTGAGGGGAGGGGGAGGGGAGTTGTGGACTTGAAGTCAAATTTTGCATTACCTGGAATTTCCCAGAGTCCACACAAGTAATAATCCTTCATACAATTCATGTCCAGTGTTTGTTTGTGTGTTTGTTTATCATGCTACCCCTTTTACAGTTCAGGGATGATTACATCTCGACTTGTTATATTGGATCAACATGACCCCATTTCGTGCATCGGGCTGTTTTTATCTTTGAGTGTGGTTTTATTTTTGGTGGGGATGCAAATTCTCTTTGAGGGTATTGCATGTTCCACCATTTAGAGTACAGTGTTCCTGTCTGTACAGTGTCCAGTGCAATGAGGTGTTTTGAATTATAAGGAGTAGGTGGTTTTTTGCTTCATACACGTAACCTGGGTTATTTCATTTTTTGCCTATATAGAGCTGTCAGTTGCCTATGCACCGCCCAAATAAAGGTATGAATGTGTCAGAAGAAAGTGTTGCATGCTTGGAACAAGATCGCCCATAGGGCAGGTACTCTGCTCGTAATGATACTAATAACAATAAATAATAATAATGATAATAATAATAGTAAAAAAATGAGCTCCCTTACAAGGAAGTTCAACACAGGAGACAACTGGACCCATGAAAGTCTGCACTATGATTACCAACATCTGGTTGTTTTTCCATTCTCTATCCTTTTTGAATGCTGAGTGTCAAACAAGATAGCAGCACATACCATTTTAAACTCTTTGGTGTGAATTGGCTGGGGTTCAGCTCTGATCGCCAACTTCCCAGCGTACGCTCGTCCCATTGTGCCACCAAGTCTGCTTCTTTATTTCTTTCAGTCTTTTTTTATATTTTTTTCTCTCTTTTTTCACTTTCTTTCCATCCTTTGTTTCTTTGTTTGTTTCTTCCTCTTCTTCTCTTCCTTTCTTCCTTTCCAACAATCAGACAACATGCCATCATTTCTGATCCAATCGTCTTCAAATTTGGAAGCAAAGTACCTTGGTGCAATACAAGAATTGAAATGTTTTTGGGGATTTTGGCTCTCCCGTTACGATTTTAAGGGGTCAGAAGTTGTAACCCTGAAAATTACATTTTGCTCTTGCATTTGAATCTATAGAGATTAAATTTGGCAAAGAGGTCCCTTCAACCAATCCCCATAGGGAGGGTAGAAATATTTCGGATTATAGTTGTTTACAGGATTATACAAAGGTCAAAGTTCAAATCGGTTACAAAATAAATGCTTTTGGCTTGCCTTGCTCCCGCATTTCAAGCAATCCAGAGAATAATTGGATAAATGATACATTACCACATTCCCTTCAGATTTAAGTTGAGAGATATTAGTTTGATGCTATTCCTTAGATTCCACAGGGATCACAGGTCAAAATGTGACATTAAATTATAGTTTCTGGCTTGCCAAACATTTATCCTTAAACCATTTCAGACAAGAATTTGCAAGTTGATACCCTGCCACAGTCCGTACAGAATAAAGCAAGTATACATTGATCTGGTGTCCTTTTTTTTTCGATGTTCAGGGGTTCAAAGTCAAAATTGGTCAGAAGTCAATGTGGATGGTGAGGGAGGAGGGACTTGCGTCATTCTCTTGCAAATTTTTGCGATTACAGTTAGTATTGTATACCGCCCTCCCAATTCCATCTCGGGGGTGATGGCACATGCTGAAAGGACGTACCTTCTCTGTGAAGTCGTTTCTTTATCAGGTGCATCCCCATCAGTTTTCACTCTGTTTGTTCATTTGTTTTTTTTTTCTTGTTTGTTTGTCCAGGCGATATCTCAGTCATCCTTTGAGCTATGAAGCTGAAATCTGGACACAATAGTGAACAACTGCTTTGGCAAAAGCGGTATTTATATTTTGATTCATAACTTTAATTATTATCGATTTATTAATTACTTATTTATTTGGACACGACAGTTGCAAAGTGATTTGGCTAATAAGTGTATTTTGATTTATGGACTAATCAATTAATCGATGAATTATTTCATTTTTTTCAATGAATGACTTGTTAATATTTAAAAAGTTACAGTTTCACATGAAACAGTGGTAGTTTCAGTTTGCTATTCGCCAATTGATTAAGAAATAAATTATTTTACGATTATTATTAATTTATTTTCATTACGCAATTAATCAATTATTGTACACCGCTACTTCCCAATTCCGTCTCCATGTGCTGTACGGCAGCATCTCCGGGTGCCGAAAGCTCCTCGGCAATGTCGCATGCTGGAATATATGTTATTTATATATTTGGCATGGTTCAGTGTATTTTGAATGTACATAGCTCTCTCTACTCGTTATCTTGAGGAAAATGCCAGGGGCATAGAAAAGGCCCCTTTATATGATATATGCCACGTGGCAAACAAAATAATAAAAGGGACACTGCATGGATTGTAGAAAATGCCAGACAATAGAAAATAAAGGATATTCAAAAATCTCGTGTGCATGCTGTACTCCCCTTGTGGTCTTCGGAGAAACCAAGTAAAGCTCTAGAAAAGTTAATATAAAGGGACACCAATTTTTTTTAAACAAATTAATCACACACATGCACATTATCTTATGGGTTTTCATTTTCAAGGTACACAAAATACTTTGTGCTGACGGGTTTTAACCTATCAATGTAGGGCGCTCCTTTGTATGAACTTTTCTAGAGTGTTACTTGGTTCCTCCAAGGAACACAAGGGTAGTACAGCATGCACACGCGATTGTTTGAATGTGCCTTATTTTCTATTGTTTGCCACGTGGCATATACCATATAAAGCAGCCTTTTCTATGCCCCTGGTATTTTCCCCAAGAATGTCATGGGTGATGAAGGTTGTGGTCATGTTTCATCAAAATTGTGTGTAATTTTGGAGAAGAAAGAAAATACCTATGTTGGGGGGTGACCCTCCCAACCCCGTTGGAATTTTCAGTCCCTGTGTTAAAGTTGCATACAGAGAAACCATTCCATATTAAGGGAAGGGACACTTCATGGTTCCCTTGATTGCTGCAGGAGTCTCTGCTTCGAACAACACCACCATTGCATACTTGTACCACACAAGAACAGAACTAAAGCTAATAGTTAATGAGCAAAAACTATCGAAAAATTAAAAACTATGGCACTTAGTTGGAATTTGTTTTGAAAGCCATCAAATAGACGTATTGCCCAATTTATATTCCAAGTTTCAGCTTGTTTCAATGAATAGCCTTTGAGATATGAATGCCAACACATTTCGATTGGATGGATGGACGGACGGACAGACTGACAGAAACCAACGTGAATTTTGAAGTTTTTTAAAATTAAAAACTCAATAATACCAAAATGGACGTTGCTGAAATTTGGAACACATTACCTTGACGTACAAAGGATTTATTTGAAATTTGCACCAGTTTCATCCAGTAGAAGCCGAGAAACGAATTTTCAGTCCCCATGTTAAAGTGGCATTCAGAGAAACTATCCCATATAAAGGGAGGGGTGCTTCACACTTCCCTTGATTTATTAGAGTACCCAGTCAAATAGACTGGGTAACCTATTGTTTTTCTTATGTTTATTAGGGTACCCAGTCAGGACTGGGTAACCTATTGTTTTTCTTCTGTTTATTTATTATTTTTCCGCCGGCAATTTGCGTGTTCTTCCGCTTTAAAAATCATTTTCTCAGGAACGGTAAGTCCGATCGACACGAGATTTTCACCATGGTATGTATCTTTTTTGATAGCATACTTGATTGATAGTTATGATGTCATATGTCACGTGGTACGGGCGCCATATTGAAAAAACCGATAAAATTTGGACCTCTGTATCTCTGAAACTGTGCAATGGAAAATTTTTTCGCTTCAAACATTTTAATGAACTCCCCATCGGGAACACGGGTGATTTTTCGTGACGCTGCATAGGAAAAATCTGAAATTTCTTGAGCCTCGTCGACACAACAATTCACCATAGAAAAAATATAATATGACATCATAGGTGACTTGGTTCGGCAGCCATCTTGTTTTTAATTTTTTTTTTTTAATCTTCTTCTCCAGAACGGCTGGACAGATTGAGGTGAAACTTTACACACATATTCCCCATGAAGTCCTTTTTCAAGTTTCTTAATTTCTTATTGATAGGTCACATGGTTTGGTGGCCATCTCAAATTTACCCTAAAACCTTCAAACATCTTCTTCTCCAGAATGGCTGGTCAGGTCAAGGGGAAACTTCACATATGCATTGCCCACGATTAGTGAATATAGGTTTGTTAATTTCCAATTGATAGGTCACATGGTTTGGCAGCCATGTTGGATTCAAGAAAAATATTAAATAATGTTTTCTCTGGAATCACATTACCTATCGAAGAGAACATTTGCAACTATCATCCTCCATCACATCTGCATAAACAGTAAAAATTATGATGTCCCAAGTCACATGGTTTGGTGGCCATCTTAGATAGAAAAACGAACCTTATCCGATTAACACGAAACTTCAGACACCTATTCCACTACAGGATTGGAGGCAGAATTTACATTTATGATGTCATAGGTCACATGGTTCGTCAGCCATCTTGGATTGAAAGTTAATAAATTTTTAAAATCTTCTTCTCCAGAACGGCTCAACAGATTGAGGCAAAAATTCACATACACTTTCAACAAGACATGCTTTCACAAGTTTGTTAATTTCTAATTGATAGGTCACATGGTTTAGCAGCCATATTGAATTTACCCTAAAATCTTCAAACATCTCCAGAATGGCTGGCCAGATCAAGGGGAAACTTCACATACCTATTGCACACGAGTAGTGAATATAATTTTGTTAATTTCTAATTGACAGGTCACATGGTTTGGCAGCCATGTTGGATTCAAGAATTATATTAAATAATGTTTTCTCTGGAACCACACAACCTATCGAAGTTAAACTTGGCAACTATAATCTACCCCCATGCTTGCAGAAACGTCAAAAATTACGACATCACGTCACATGGTTTGGCAGCTGTCTTGGATAGAAAAACGCACCTTGTCCGATAAACACGAAACTTCACATACTTGTTCCACTCCATGATTGAAAGCAGAATTTAAATTTATGATGTCATGGGTCACATGGTTCGTCAGCCATCTTGGATTGAAAATTAATAAATTTTAAAAATCATCTTCTCCAGAACGGCTGGACAGATTGAGGCAAAATTTCGCACACACTTTCCCCAAGACATCCTTTTACAAGTTTGTTAATTTCTAATTGATAGGTCACATGGTTTAGCGGCCATATTGAATTTACCCTAAAACCATCAAACATCTTCTCCAGAACGCCTGGTCAGATCAAGGGGAAACTTCAAAAACCTATTGCACACGAGTAGTGAATGTAATTTTGTTAATTTCTAATTGTTCAGTCACATGGTTTGGCAGCCATGTTGGATTCAAACATTATATTAAGTAATGTTTTCTCTGGAACTACATAACCTATCGAAGCGAAACTTGGCAACTATAATTAAATCTACCCCCATGCCTGCATATAGTTTAAAAATTATGACATCACATGTCACATGGTTTGTCGGCCATCTTGGATAGAAAAACGCATATTGTCCGATAAACACGAAACTTCACAAATGTGTTCCACGACACGATTGGAAGCAGAATATAAATGTATGATGTCATAGATTACATGGTTCGTCAGCCATCTTGGATTGAAAATTAATAAATTCAAAAAAATCTTCTCCAGAACGGCTGGACAGATTGAGGCAAAAATTCACACACACTTTTCCCATGACATCCTTTCACAAGTTTGTTAATTTCTTATTGATAGGTCACATGGTTTGGTGACAATCTCGAATTTACTCTAAAACCTTCAAACATCATCTCCAGAATGGCCGGTCAGATTAAGGGGAAACTTCACAAACCTATTGCACACGAGTAGTGAATATAATTTTGTTAATTTCTAATTGTTCAGTCACATGGTTTGGCAGCCATGTTGGATTCAAAAAATATATTAAATAATGTTTTCTCTGGAACTACATAACCTATCGAAGCGAAACTTGGCAACTATAATTAAATATACCCCCATGCCTGCATATAGGTTAAAAATTATGACATCACATGTCACATGGTTTGTCGGCCATCTGGGATAGAAAAACGCATATTGTCCGATAAACACGAAACTTCACAAACGTGTTTCACTACACGATTGGAAGCAGAATATAAATTTATGATGTCATAGATTACATGGTTCGTCAGCCATCTTGGATTGAAAATTAATAAATTAAAAAAAATCTTCTTCTCCAGAACGGCTGGACAGATTGAGGCAAAAATTCACACACACACACTTTTACCATGACATCCTTTCACAAGTTTGTTAATTTCTTATTGATAGGTCACATGGTTTGGTGGCCATCTTGAATTTACTCTCAAACCTTCAAACATCTTCTTCTCCAGAACGGCTGGTCAGATCAAGGGGAAACTTCACATAAGTATTGCTCACGAGAAATGAATATAAGTTTGTTAATTTCTAATTTATAGGTCACATGGTTTAGCAGCCATGTTGGATTGAAGGATAAATATTAATTAATGTTTACTCTGGAACCACTGCTTCTATATATGCAAAACTTCAGAATTTAAATTTAGCCGACATGTAAAACGTCTTTTTAAAATTTCAACCCGATCAGCCACACGGTTTGGCAGCCAGAATTATTTAATTATTTATATCTGAGAACTTTTCGATTTTTGTTTTTTTTCCAGAAGGCTCACTTGGCTGCACCTGAATGCGTTTGAGGGTACAGGAATAGCAATTCAATTGATACCACCAATGTCCCCAGGAAAAAGGGCTAACTGCGTACGTAATAACGAGATTTAACACTTTGTTCAACTCGGTTTGTAACTCGTCAGTCCTGCACTGTATCGAAGCAGGGCTGTATTTATATCACTATTAAATAATGTTTTCTCCAGAACCACTTATGCTATCGAAGCGAAACTTTGCAACTGTCATCTCCAGAATGTCTCACGTTGTATCAAAGGCGGACGTCTGGTTACCCAGTCATCACTGCCAGCAGTTATAAAGTGGCAGTTCTAGTTCATATTTATTTTTCCTTCTGAAGGAGGCGTATGCCCATAAATCAGAAATAAATAGTTCATATATTTGAAAGATAAAATAGGAATTAAATATTTTGCAAATTAAATTTTGTGTTTAACATATTAGGGCATCAAACACCTTAAAGTAATTAATCGAAAATATTAGGGCATCAAACACGTCAACGCTTCCATTTTTCATTTTTGGAATGTTCTGAAATATTAACAAGTTTCTCACAGAACTCATCAAGTCAATGACAAATTCATTGATAACACAACCTGATAGCTTGCACATGGATTCTATTTCTATACAATTCCAGTGAAAGCAATCAGGCAGAAATTACGACTTTGATGTTACAGTTTATTTTCAATTGTGTGGAATGTAGGTTATGCTAATCAAGAAAATGTATTTTAAGTTTTCAATTCCAGCTCATTTTGCATTAGAAATATATATATATATATATATATATATATATATATATATATATATATATATATATATATATATATATATATATATGTTTCTAATATAAATGGAGCTCGAAATGGAGTTCAGGATTCTTGGGAACCCGGAGAGCAGTTTGAACCATCCGTCCGACCACCCAGCGAGGAAAGAGCAGGCTGAACAGCAGCTGGGAGCCCCTGTGCTGGAATGCACAATGGGACTCGACTTGATTTGACTGTAACAAAATGCACCGACAAGAGTGTTTGTGCAGCTTTGAAAATTAGAACACTAATTTTTTTTTCAGCATGAGCGTAACCCTTTCCCAATGTTCTAACATGGAAGTACAAGTAAAATTGCATTCTATAGAAACACATGTGCTGCTAAGAGTGTAGTCTTCTGTTCAGCAACACTAAGTGATTGTTGAACATTCTATATATCATTACAACAATATTGTACGAGGCCCATTAAAATGTCTTTCTTTCATTGGGAAATCATTCGATTGATAAAATGATTTTTGTTTCTAAGTCTGTAAGACAAAATGCAATTAAATATTCAATTTATATTTCTATTCAACATGCCAGCTCCAAAATAACTTCCAGGAAAGAAAAATAAGGAAGATGTTATCTTACAATGATTTTTTACTTTTAATTAACATAAACTAATATATTATACCAAAAATAAAATAGTCCTTTTTATGTTGGTGTTAAGGAAGGATAATTCTGCTGTAGTCTTGGTTTTGTGAAGGCCTGTGAAGATGTGGAATGTGTTTTAGATTGCTTTTACTACCAACCTTTGCCTATATCCATAATATGAATGAGAAAGAATGCCTTTTTCATGTGCACACATTGCGATAAAACATCATCTCCGTTTCTACATGCCGTGAGTAGCCTTGGTAATGGAGATTTATAAATGCAAATATTTATGTTAAAGAAAGCAGTGTGCGGCTCTTCTCGGCACCCTCATCACTGAGATGACCCAAGTACCATGAATGTTTGTACCTGTTTCCGAACCCTCTTGGTGTCAAACTGATTTCCAACACTTGATCGTATGGTCTTTTTTCCTGTTGCACTGACCTCCAAGCTAGGGATGGTTTGTTAAGAGTATGTTTCCTCCACAATCCAAATCTTTTAGAGAGGATGAGCAGGATTTTTAGGGGAGGAATTCCATGGAGATCAGCAGAGCCAGCTTGAAAAAAACAATGATACTGACATGGACCTGAGCAATATAATGATCAGCGAACTTGTGCGTTGACATGTTCCCCAGTTTACCCGTGAATATCCGGAATTTGCATGCGCATACTGTGCACTGCACACACAAATTGTCATGCACATGTACTGAGTCACGTGACAGTGCTAAATGTGTTACTGAGCAAATCATGGGAAGCGCGAAGTGCCCCTCCCTTTGTATGGGACTGTTTCACTTGATGCAACTTTAACATGGGGACTGAAAATTCGTTTCTCGGCTTCTACTGGACGAAAGTGGCTGTGGATTTCAGAAGTAAATCCTTTGTACGTCGAGGTAATATGCTCCAAATTTCAGCAACGTCCATTTCTGCATTCTTGAGTTTTTAACGAAAAACCTCGTAATTCACGTTGGAGTCTGTCAGTCTCCGTCCGTCTGTCCTCACGTATATCGGTTTAAACCCATTAGTATGTAAAGGTTCTTGTATACCTTGAAAACGAAAACCCATAAGATAATGTGCATGTGTGATTAATTTGTTTAAAAAATTGGCGTCCCTTTCTATGAACTTTTCTAGAGCTTTACTTGGTTCCTCCTAAGAACACAAGGGTAGTACAGCATGGATATGAGATTTTTTGAACCTGCCTTATTTTCTATCATCTGGCATTTTCCACAAGCCATGGAATGTACTTCTTTTCTACTGTTTGCCACATGGCACATACCATATAAAGGAGCCTTTTCTATGTTCCTTGCATTTTCCTCAAGAATTGCAATGCAACACGATTTGGTGAACTGTGAAAAATATTTTCATTGCCGTCTTAACGTTGTAAACATGATGCTACGCCTATGTGAAAATGAACGTCCATGTACTATAAGCATGTTTGAGATAAGCATGCCATAAAAAGTTGTTGCTAGTCGTTTTGGTGTTCATCAGAACATCATACAGTCACTGGAGATGTTATCAACAAACTGGCAACATCAGAGATTGTCCATGTTCTGGGAAAACAAGTGTGACATCACCTCGGCAGGATAACCATATCCAGTTAGTGCAACGTATAAATCTGTTCCAGATAGCAAGTTTGACAGCTTGCAGCATCCCTGACTTGCAATCAATAAGTGCTACAACCGTCAGAAATTGGTTGTACGTGCATAACATCTGACAATGACGACCAGCAGTGCGTCCCATTTTGTTGCCATGTTATCGACATGCGCACCTAGCTTGGTGTAGACAACATCTGAGGTTCAGCTGCCAAGATTGGGCTGCTATTCTCTTTACAGATTTGGCGAGGTTCCATCTTGACAGCAGTGATGGCGGTAGGAGCATTTATTGATGGGAAGGGGAAAGTTATGCTGACGCTTGTGTTGTGCAATGTGATGGTATTGGGAAGCATCAACACAAATCGAAAAACCCAGCTTGAGGTCATTAATGGCAATGTTACAGGTTTTCGGTACTGTGATTAACTTCTCCATCCTCGCTTGCTCCCGTTACTGCAGGTTCATGGACGTCACATCACACTTCAACAGGATAACTCACTCCCTCACGTCGCATGAGTGGTCACCAACTTAATGGCACAATAGAACATCCCATAGAACATGGGTGGGATGAAATGGAACGATAATTGTGCTGTCTTCAAAACTAGCCAGTGACATTAGACCATCTGTGGCAGGCCTTGGTACAGATCTGGAATAATATCCCTTAAGACTACTGCAACCAAACATCCCCCATTCTCCCAACTAATCTCTTTCTTATCTCAAAAAAAAAAAAAAAATAATAATAATAATAATAATAATACCCAACAACAACAACAACACGCTCACCTTCTCCTGATTCTGCTTCTTCTTCTTCCTCTTAACTTCCTCCTCTTCTTCCTCGATTTTTTTTTTTTTTTTTTTACACTTCCATGACCGAATCTGTTGAACTCTCTCATATATTAATATTAACAACAACAACAAAAAAAAATATATATATATATATATATATATATATATATATATATATATATATATATATATATATATATATATATGTATATATATATATATATATATATATATATATATATATATATATATATATATATATGTATATATATATATATATATATATATATATATATATATATATATATATATATATATATATATATATATATGTATATATATGTATATATATATATATATGTATATATATATATATATGTATATGTATATATATATATATATATATGTATATATATATATATGTATATAAGTATATATATATATATATATGTATATATATATATATATGTATATATATATATATATATATATATTTATATATAAATATATGTATATATATATATATATATAGATATATATATATATATATATATATATATATATATATATATACCCAACAACAACAACACGCTCACCTTCTCCCGATTCTGCTTCTTCTTCTTCCTCTTAACCTCCTCCTCGTCTTCTTCCTCGATTTTTTTTTTTTTACACTTCCATGACCAAATCTGTTGAACTCTCTCATACATTATTTTTAACTACAAAAACGATCTTATAATGCTTCATCTTCCTCTCTCACACATGTGGTACTCTTTACTGTTTCACAATGCACTACTCTTCTGCTATTTTAACAGACTGCTCTCATTTCGACCTCTCATTCATTCCTTGCCTAAAAAATCCAACTATTACAGCGCTTCTTCTCTCCATTCTCTGAATTCGCCTTCATTGCATCCATCAAGAATTGTGTTAAATCGCATCTCTGACCTAAAACTTTTAAAAACCACAGTTTGCCATGGATGCTCGCTTTCCATCAAACATTCTTTTTTTCCAACTTCAGTGCCAACTCACCCAGCTGACCCCTCACTCTCACTCTCAAAGCAACCATCCCACTCTTCTCCCTCCAACCCTCCCTCTCACCTCTCTCAAAAATTCCCCCTCACCTTTCTCCCACCTTTCATCCCCTCACTCTTCCTTCTCAAAGTTGCCCCCCTCTCATCCACCAACCTGCCTCCCTCCACTGCCCTCTCACCTCCATCTCTTCACTCCACCTCCTCAAATCCTCAACTGCCTTCTTCCTTGTCTCTTGTCCCCCTCTCCCCCAGCACCACAGAGCCTTTTCTCCTCCTCATTCGGCCCCCTCCCCTCACTGTTCTGCAATACACCACACTCCTTCAGCAACCCTCCTTACCTCCCCCCCTCGTCCCTTGTCCTACCCTCCCCTCCCCCTCCACCTCCTGCACCCAAAGCCTCCTCCCCTTCCTCTTCATTAAAAGTGTGGACCTCAAATATCCGGGGCCTTCGCTCAAACCTTTCAGATCTTTCCATACAGGTTGCCACTGACAAACCAGACATTATCTGCCTAACAGAAACTTTCCTCTCCCAAGACGTGTCTGACTCCCAAGTATCTCTCCCTGGCTACTCCCTCTTACGGTATGACAGACCTGAGCCTCGTCCTGGTGGAGGTGTTGCTCTCTTCATCAAAGACTCTATTCCTCACTCTCCATGCACTGCTCTCACTCCCCCACACCCCCAGGAATACCTCTGGCTTCGGCTTCCCCTCCACTCCCACCTCATGTTTATATGTGTACTGTACCGTCCACCGAACAGTGATGACTCCATCTACACCTCACTATCCGAAAACATGGACCATCTTATATCTTCTCATCCAAACTCTCTCTTCCTCCTATGTGGTGACTTCAATTGTCATCACGCCAGTTGGCTCGGTGTGGGTACCTCTCTCACCTGCCATGGCACCTCAGCAAAAGCTTTCTGCGACTCATTGGGACTGACTCAATCGGTCAAATTCCCGACCCGGATCTCAACCAATGGTACTCCATCTCTTCTGGATCTGATTTTGACAAATTTCCCTGACAATATCTGCTGCTCTTCCTTCGCTCCAATTGGTTCTTCTGACCACGTCCTTGTCAAAGTGGACATCTCTCTGGCTGTTATCAGAGAACCACCTCACCGCCGTCGAGTCTGGCATTTCACTCAAGCCGACTGGCAGGGTCTCCGAGCAGCCATCAAACTGACAGACTGGTCTCCTATCACTACTTTCTCAAACATCAACTCATCCTGGGAATTCTTTCAAAGAAACTTGCTCTCCCTCATGCACAGATTTATCCCCTCTCGTGTTCAGTTGTCTTACCCTTCCTCCCGCCCTTGGTTTACTGAAGCTTGTGGCGAGGCAGTTGTCCTGAAACAACTTGCCTTTGCCTCATGGAAAGCAAACCCAACT
Source organism: Eptatretus burgeri (assembly GCF_056783735.1). Lineage (NCBI taxonomy): Eukaryota > Metazoa > Chordata > Myxini > Myxiniformes > Myxinidae > Eptatretus > Eptatretus burgeri. The sequence goes on from NC_140964.1 coordinate 117,079,999, forward strand.
GAGGGCAATCTCAGTTCTTTCCATAAAGCTCGGAACAAGTGTGTATCTACCCTCAGGAGAGCCAGAAAACAACATCTTTCTCATCTCAAGTCTGAACTCTCAAACCTCTCTCCCTCCTCAAAATCCTGGTGGCGTTTAATCAAATCTGTTTCTGGTGTATGTTCCCCCTCCATCCCCTCCCTTACCTCAAATGGCCGCACTGCTGATTCCACACGTGATAAAGCTGAATGTCTAAACTCGGTGTTTGCAGCTAAATCTTGTGTCCTAAACCCATCACTATCTCTACCCACTTTACCCAGTCGCACCCAACTGTCCCTGGACTCTGTATCCTTTTCTCCTGACAAGGTGGAGAGCTTGCTTTCAAACCTCGAGTCAGATTCTGCAACCGGTCCAGACGGCATCAGCCCACGTGTCCTCAAAGCCTGCTCTTCTGCTCTTGCTCACCCTCTCTCTGTTTTATTCACCCTCTCATTTGCCCAAGGTCATCTGCCATCTGCTTGGAAATCTGCTAACATCACTGCCCTCCATAAAAAAGGTGCAAAAACAGATCCCTGTAACTACAGACCAATCAGCCTTCTCCCAATCATCAGCAAGGTGATGGAATCCATCATCGCCTCAGATATGAAATCCTTCCTCTTCTCCAATGGCTTGATTTCCAATCATCAATTTGGTTTCAGACCAGGTCACTCTACCCTGGATATGCTGCTTCTGCTCTCCCATCAATGGATGGAGGTCCTCAATGCCAGACAGGAAATCCGAGCCATATCCCTGGACATATCACGTGCTTTTGACACAGTCTGGCACCCTGCCCTACTCACCAAACTTTCTTCCCATGGTATTCAAGGCCATCTCCACTCATGGCTCGCAGACTTCCTCTCCTGTCGCAGTCAACGTGTGGCCCTAAATGGAGTTCTTTCATCCCCTCTTCCTGTGCAGGCTGGAGTTCCTCAAGGTAGCGTTCTGGGCCCTGTTCTTTTTCTGGTTTTCATCAATGATCTCTCGGACTCTCTGGAAAATCCTCTATTTCTCTTTGCCTACAACTCCACCCTCTGCCGTACCATCTGTCATCCCTCAGACCGGCAAGCAGCAGCTTCTTCACTCACTGCAGATCTGGATAAAATCACAAACTGGTCCAACACGTGGAACATGTCTTTCAATCCAGACAAATCTCACACTCTCACTTTGTCTCTTCGAAAGGACCGTTTACAAACCCCCCCCCATCCACTTTCTCAACAATCCTCTGGAAGAAGTCTTTTCTTTCAAGCTTCTAGGTCTCACTATCTGCCATGACCTTTCCTGGGAAAGTCACATTTCCAACCTCGCCTCAAAAGCCAGTCGCCGACTGGGAATCCTCCATCGTGCTAAGTCCTTCCTCGGCCCTCTTGAGCTCCTGACCACTTACAAAGCTTTTGTCCGTAGCCTGATGGAGTACTGCTCTCCCCTCTGGGCTGGTGCTCCTGCCTCCCACCTTTCTCGGCTTCACGCTGTCGAAACCAGGGCATTTAAGATCATCGGCATCTCCCGCAATGAAGCTGAGTCTTTAGGCCTCTCACTCAATCACCGCAGGTTGGTCGGTGGTTTTTCTGTCTTCTACCGACTCCTCTCCAGCCTTGCCCCCCCTGCTCTCTCTGCGATTTGTCCCCACCACATTTCCACAGGGTGCTCAAGGTCCGCCAACAACCCCCTTCTGGTAAAACTACCAAAATCACGAATCACTGCTCATCTTCACTCTTTCATTCCTCTTTTTTCCCGCCTTTGGAATAAACTTCCTCACTCTATTCTTTCCCATTCTTCCCTCCAGGCTTTCAAAACAGCTGTTCACCACCACCTCTTATCTTCCCCCATCCAAATCCTCGATCTTTTCTACCCCCGATAATCCACCCAAGCCCACTTCCTTCATTTCTCCTGCTTTCCTTCGTGAAAGTCCCTGAAATGTCCATCTTCTCTTCGCCATGTTCCCCGTCCCATCCCCATCCCTCTCCCTTCCACAGTTCACCTAATGTGTCTGTTCCCCACTGTTTTGTCCCTTCCACTCCCGCCCCTCTTGTCTCATGCCTCCTTGCTGTGAGTTGTGTGTTAGCTCTCATACGAGCCTCGACCAAGGTATACAAAAAAAAAAAAAAAACCCTCTTGTGTCCTCAATAAGGTGCCATTGTCAAATGTGTGTCAATGCAAATAGTGGTCACACCAGATACTGAGCTGTTGACTGACTTTTGACTGCACCCCTCGCCGAGCCGCTGGAGACATGTCTTGCACAGATTTGTTGACATTCTCATGTTAATTTCATGTTTATGAAATACTAAATATTGATGTGACCAAACAAAGTGATATATTTGTTTTCATTTCCAATTCACATACAGTGGCCTGCAAAAGTATTCGCCCCCTCCAATTTTTTTCACATTTTGATGTCACCTGATCTTATTTCATGATGCTTTCAAATCAACCTTAAGATATAGTCTTCACAAACTACTACAAAGTGAAAAAGCTAAAAATATGGAGATAAAATGTGAATAAGTTAGATTAACAGAGAAAACCAAATGATTCTCAGTTGCATATGTATTCAAACCTTTTCCCTAATTAACCCAAAATCACTTCAGGAGTAAATTATTTATTTGAAAGTTTACAAAATCAATGGAATAGGTTTCACCAGTATGTAATCAGTGGTTTGAATGATAAAGTAAGCTCCCCCACTTAACTAAGGAGTTTGAAGGTGCAACTCACTTGGTCAACCAACAAGGCAAACATGAAGACCAAGGAGCTTTCCAAAGAAGTCAGACATAAAGTGGTGGAGAATCACCGTTCAGGAGAGGGTTATAAGATTTCAAAGTCACTCATTATCCCTTTGAGTATGATGAAATTCATCAATAATAAGTGGAAGATGTATCATACCACCAAGACTCTACCCAGATCAGGTTACCCATCCAAACTTAGCAGCAGAGTAAGTAGGAAACTGGTTCAGGATGTCACTGTGGATCCAAAAATAACTTTGAAAGATCTGCAAGGCTCTATGTCTGAGATGGGGGTCAGTGTTTATCAATCAATAAAATCCTGCTTCCTTCATAAAGCTGGCTAGCATCTATGGACAGATGGCAAGGAAAAGCCATTGCTGAAAAGACTCATCTAAAAGCTCGGATGGAGTTTGCGAAAAAGCATCCAAATGAGACTGCAGTCATGTGGAGGAAAGGTTTTGTGGTTCGACAAGACAAACATTGAACTTTTTGCTCTCAATACAGAGCGTTTCGTCTGGCGCAAGCCGAGCACTGCACATCACCCTGTCACACCATCCCTACTGTCAAGCATGGCAGTGGCAGCATCATGTTATTGGGCTGATTTTCATCAGCAAGGACTGGCATGCTTGTCAGTATAGAAGGGAAAAAGGACTGTGCAAAGTACAGGAGACTCCTTGATGAGAACCTGCTTGAGGCAGCCATGAAACTGAAACTGGGTAGGAGATTCACATTTCAGAACGACAATGATCCGAAGCATAAAGTTAAAGCCACACTGGAGTGGCTGAATAAGAATGAAATAAATTTTCTTGAGTGGCTCAATCAAAGCCCTGACTTAAACCCAATTAAACAATTATGGTGAGACTTGAAGATTGCAGTTCATATAATATCCGTCAAACTCATCAAAACTGGAGTAATTTTCTTGTGAAGAATGGGCACATATTTCACCATCTCACTGTGCAAAGCTGGTGGAGACGTACCCAAAAAGGACTCATAGGAGTTATTGCTGCAAAAGGTGCTTCTTTTGCAACTAATGAATTGTGATTTGTGCATTTTTTTGGAGGTATTCCAGACATGTAACCTCTTCATCATGCCTGTGAAACACCAGGATGAGAGTTTATAGCTGTGCCGAGATTCCAATCCAGGCAAGACAGCTTAGAGACTAGTGTAGAGGCCCCAATGTATGCTGTATATGCATATACTGTATGTCAGTATATATATATATATATATATATATATATATATATATATATATATATATATATATATATATATATATATATGTACATTGTGTTTGAATGCTTCACGTTAATGTCTAAACAATATAGTGCACCATTTGTGAGGTTCTCCTTTGAGATCTGGTTTCAGCTTAGCCATGAAGGTTCTGCTTTTTTCTGTCAGTTATATTTTGATTTCTTTGGCTTATACAGTGACCTCTAGTGCTTGTGGTTGATGGAAGGCTTGACGCGGGCAGACAGAATCGCAGCCTTAGCTACTGCATACAGGTTGGAGTGATTTGGGCTGCAAGGAGTCAAAAGCATCCGGCAGTCATTTGGTATTAGGAACCCGCTGGGTTCAGAAGGGCATGTGTTGGCAGTAAAGGAGAGACACGGTCTCTTGAGACTGCCTTAGGCGTGAGTTATGACCTCGCACAGCCTCAAGTGATTGGGGCTTTGTAATCCATTAGCTGGAGGCGGATTCCAACCAGTTACGCAGTGCTGTTTGACGTTCCAACCGCGTACGCCTCACTAAGTTGCCCTTCTTCCTTCTTTTGATTGAGAAGCTGATCTCATCTGGCACTTTTGGCTCAGATAAGGCATATTGGTTTCACACAAATAAAGTTTCATGAACTGCTGACCAGTTTGAGTGTGATGTACATATAACCTGCAAGATACAAACTTTGCTCTCTTAGCTGTGGCAGTTTGTTAATACTCTACATTACATTCCAACCGATGCCTATCTGCTAGAATCAAAGCAGAAGAATATAAAATAATAATAATAACCAGTTAAACACTTTCCTTCACCCAACTTGCCCCATGATGTTGACTTTGACCTATATGGTATTATCATGATTTACTAAATCTCAAATGAAATACCATGAAACCACCCAAAGTATACTTTAAAATTTGCTTATTTATTTATTGTTTGTCTGGCTATAAATATATTGTGTAAATATATCACCATTCTCCTAAATATTTTCATATCACGACACATGCACATTTCATTGTACTTTATATATTGTTGCGACTGTTCTTGAAGTTATATCACGACCCATTGGCCCAAGGAAGTACACCAAGGAATCATTTGTATACTCCATGGCATAATTATTAGTGCATATGCCCTGAGTCTGGAAGGTTGGCGGTTCCAATCATGGCCGAATTACACCAAAAACATAAAAAAAAAAAAACTGTATTTGGTGCTTCCTTGCTTGATGCTCAGAAGTTTATAAGGTTAGATCACAGACAGACAACTAGAAGTTGGCAAACATTGTGCAGGGGTGATGATGTGAATGGTCCACTCGTTCATTGAGGCTCCTTATAAGTGGGCGTACAGTATATTCATTGCTATAATAGATGCATGAGTCAGATAATACTGGCCCATGGGCCAGTTCTCACCTCTCCATCCATCCATACATTCATACATCTATCCAGCCACCCATCGTTTATCTTGGTGATTATGTTTGCGCAAAACACAATTCGGAATTTTCTCTACTGGTTCTTTTGATTCTCTATATTAACGAGTCAAGGCTGTGGTAGCAATGCAGTGGCTTATATACAGATAGAAAGCTGGAATTTGTCTCGTATACAAACACAAAATGGCCCACTCTCTTCACACGTTTTCGTGATATTTCATGAACATAGCCAAATGCAGCAGATCGAACAGTTGGTTTAACACCCTTTCTGAAGATCAGCATACTCTTTCACACAACACTGTGTGTGAAGGATGACTTTATTGTTGGCAGTCTTTATGTAATCAAAGCATATTTCCTATCAATATTCAGCAAAAGAGAAATAGATATTTCTCTATTTTCAATGTTCATTTACTCATTGCACACTACTTGCATTTATTACATGGTGACAGCCAACAATGATGTGGACTTCTCGCTGACATTATCATCAAAAATGTGTTTGGGGAGCTTCAGCATTCAAGCCTTGGGAAGTAACTGCTGAAATATATTTATATAAGAAGCACGAAAACCCACCCACATCTCTCACCTGTGAATGGTGGGAATAACCAATTAACTATCACCTAATCAAATAAACCCAGGTATTGAGGAAAATGTAAATAAAATGACTCCTCCCATGCTCTTCTCGTCAAAGAAGCTACATAAATTAAGCATGAAAGGCTACCCAAGGTAGGCCCTTTGCTGTTTCAAACCCTTTCCAGAGTTCTTCCACAGCTGTAAAGACGTTCACACATTGTACACACATAAGAATCCCAATGCTACACAACCCCTCAACTGCCGGACCGGTTTCATCACTTGATGGCGAATCATCAGCGATAGCACAGACAGAAATGCGTACCAATGAGGCTCCCAAGGATGTACAACGTGTAAACATCAAAAGCAGTCATCATTTAAATGAAACATCGGGGCAATATCCCTGGGTGCTTACCTGATAGCGGCTGGATAAGATAACCAGGGAACCAGTGGTAGGCATGGATGACCCACAAAATATATAATGGAGAAGAAAGTAAATATCTATGGATTTTTTTTTTAATGCGATGAGCAAATTTTGGTACATCACGGGTGATAAAGGTTGTGGTCAAGTTTCATCAAAATTGTGTGTGTGGTTTCAGAGAAGAAAGCATATACATATTTTGGTGGGGAACCCCCACGTAGAATCCCTTAGACCTCAATTTTTGTAAAGTTGTGAACAAACTCGAGTACATCAAGTGATGAAGGCGGAGGTCTAGTTTTATCAGAATTCATTGTGTAGTTTCTTGGAAGGATACAAATAACTATTTTGTCGACAACCCCCCCCCACACCCACACCTTAGTCACCCTTCGACACCGATTTATTAATATTATTTTTTTAAGAGTGTGAACAATCTTTGCTACATCACGCGTGATGAAGGTTGCGGTCAAGTTTCGTCAAAATTGTGTGTGCAGTTTTGGAGAAGAAAGCAAATACATATTTTAGGGGACAACGCCCCCCCTTACACCCCCTTAGACCCTGATTTTCCCATTATCATGAACAAACTTTGTTACATCATGGGTGATGAATGTTGTGGTGATGTTTCATCGGAAAGGAATTGTGTGTGTGTATTTTCTGAGAAGAAAGCAAATACCTCTTTTGGGGGGCAACCTCCCCTGTAGACTCCCTTAAACATTGATTTTTTTTATGCCATGAACAATCTTTGGTACAACCCGGGTGATGAAGGTTGGAGTCAAGTTTCATCGGAATTGTGTGTGTAGTTGCTAAGAAGGAAACAAATACCTATTTTCGGGGGCAACCCCCCCCGGCAACCCCACCCCCTCCCCATTGTAGATCCACTTAGTGATAGTAAAATAAATGCGGTGATTATTTTAATGGCATGAACAATCTTTGGGACATCACGGGTAATGGAGGTCGTTGTCCAGCTTCATTGGAATTGTGTGTGCAGTTTCTGAGAAGAAAGGAAATACCTATTTTGGGTGGCAACCCCCCGCCCCCCCCAACCGAAGATGCCTTTAGACCCCAAATTTTTTATGGCATAAATAAACTTGGGTACATCTTGTGTGATGATGGTTGTGATTAAGTTTCATCAAAATTGCATGTGTCTTTTCTGAGAAGAAAGCAAATATCTCTTTGTGGGGAAAACCGCCCCATAAACTCCCTCAGTAGACCCCTCAGACCCCATTCTATTTAATGCCATGAACAAACTTTGGCACATCATTGGTGATGAAGATTGTAGCCAAATTTCAATAGAATTGCATGTGTAGTTTCAGAGATGAAAGCAAATACCGATTTTGGGAGGCAACCCCCTATAGACCCTCTTAGGGCACGATTTTTTTAATGTCATGAACAAGCTTTGGTAGATACACGGTGATGAAAGTTGTGGTAATGAATGTATCATCGAGATTGTTTGTGTAGTTTCAGAGAAAAAGTTGAAAGTATTTGTGGATGGATGGATAGACAGATGAACTGACAATGCGCCATCCCAGAAGCTCCCTGGAACTGTTTCATGTGAGCTAAAAACAAAGATGCACCCACATCTCTCACCTGTGAATGGAGGGAATAACCAATTAGCTCTCACCTAAATCAATTCAACTCAGGTGGCTTGAATTATATAAATAAATTAACTCCTCCCATGCTATTCTAGCCGAAGAAGCTGCATAAAGCAACCATGAAAGGCTACCCAAGATAATCCATTTTGCCATTTCAAACACTTTCTAGAGTTCCTACACAGCTGTGAACATGTTCACAAACTGTACACATATTAGAATACCAATGCTACACACCCCCTCAGCTGCACAACTAGTTTCATCGCTTGTTGGTGAATCATCAGCGAAAGGGCAGATATAAATGCATACCAACGAGGCTCCCAAGGATGTACCACGTGTAAACATCAAAAGCAGCAAAGATACAAATGAAAAACGAAGACACACCTATATCTCTCACCTGTATACATGCAAGGTTTCAGGCTGCAAGGTTTCATGGTTTTAGAGTGATGGAAGACACACACACACACACACACACACACACACACACACACACACACACACACACTGATGCACACACATAGACATTTTTTAGTATAATAGTGTTGTGGTTCTGCAAAACCGCATGCCTCTAAGGAAATGGCACCGAACATACAGTGATCTCCAGGCAGTTATTTCATTAGTATTTGTGTAGTCCGTCCTCCCCTCATGTCGAGTGGGTTAATGGGATGAAGTGCGTTGCGTGGGTCTCATAGTTAGGTCTATTAAATATCTGATTCATACTCTGACCCCTACTCTAACCCTTTCCTTTAACCATAGTACATAACAAGCATGCAAGCACACACACCATTCAATAGGTAATTGTTTAAAAGCACACCACGATGCCTCCCATGACTCGGATCATCCCCATCCCCGCTGCACACTGAACAATCCACACACGGGAATTTGCGTCCAATTATTTCATTCAAATCTGCGCACCAATTCCCAACTGGCACCTCCCCTTACTCCACACATTAATCATGAAATCTCACCACTTTTACCACAAACGCCTCCCGCACATGCCAAAAATATTCCCGCACCCCCTTGCACCTTTGCATCGCTACAATTTGCCACTCTATTTCGAGGAGCACCATGAGCCATCGGATTATCCTTGGCGCTGCGCGATGCTCGATCACACGACAGACTCTAATAGCTCTACCCTATCTCACTGGGAATGTCCTGGGTGAGCGTCCGGAATTGTTGCAATCCTCATCCAGTCATCAGACCACGGCAAGACTGGGGACAACGGGAAGGGGTTGCGAGAAGGGTGATTCAGGAGTTTGGTTCGGATCCTAGGTGTGCATTTTGGCTTGTGAAGGAGCCCATTGGGGTGGAGAAAGTCTCCTGCCATCAGACATTCAGACTGCACTCGTTGCATGTTCAGGGCCGAGGTGCCGGTTCGGGGCGCATGTCCCCATGCTTAGCAGGAGCTCCGAGCAGTGCCGAAGCTGGAAGGTATCTGAGCCGGTTTCCGGTCCCAGAACCTGGCAGGGCATGGCTAGGGCCACCGTGGCCCAATAGAGGAGCAGAATTTGGGCCACAGCACTCGTTTTCCGGTCCTCGCCCCGCCCTTCTCCCAGGGCTTATAAAAGGGGGGTAGTGCGCAGCTGTTGGAGCCTCTTCTTCCCAACATTATTTGTGTGTGATTGCCGTCCAGAGCATGCTTCTTCTCAGAGAGCTTCTTCTTATTCGAGAACCTGATCCGATGCAACTGCCATCCTTCGAGACTCTCTGCCGGGCTGTTTATGTCCCGCCACCCCCGCGATGCCAGACGAACCAGTGTGGAGCGCAAGTTGCTACGAGCCCCGGATAATACATAAGCAGGAGATAACGCACCATATCACTTGGTGGGAACGCTCAGGCGCAGCGTCCCACGGAGGTACACGCTACACATACAGACCTTTCTCCTCATGCACCTTCTTTCTCCTCATGCACCTTCTCTCTCTCTCTCTCTCTCTCTCTCTCTCTCTCTCTCTCTCTCTCTCTCTCTCTCGCTCTCTCTCTCTCTCTCTCTCTCTCTCTCTCTCTCTCTCTCTCTCTCTCTCTCTCTTCACCCCTCTATCCCGTCTTCTCTGGATGCAGAAAGAAGAACATTGCTGACTCACAATCCCATTTTCCTCTGGCATGACACTGCAGACCTCATGCCTACATCACACCTCCTCACGCCCACACCATAGACACCAGTATCTTTCCAATTACCCCCACCCTAATTGTCCTGGACCGCGTTGATCAGCTGACCACATCAGGTATTTTGTGCCGAGCTCATTTTCACCTTTCTTTCTTGGCTCTCTAACTTTCCGTGTGTGTGTGTGTGTGTGTGTGTGTGTGTGTGTGTGTGTGTGTGTGTGTGTGTGAGTGTGATGGCGCCTGTCCCAGAGTAAGTAAGATTGTCAAAGATAGTCGGGATAATCCTACTCTGTCTCTTTTGTAAGTTGCCTTTTGCCGCACCCCACAAATTACTTGCTATCCCCTGTTGTACATAAAACAAAACCCCATTCAATGTGCCACATACTTTTCCTCGTTTGATTGTAAATAAATGTGTTGTCTAGAAAGGTTCCCAGCTCGTTTTCATATTTTCTTCCATTGGTCCAGCAAGGTTCGTATCCTAGTTTAGCCGGGACGTTATTCCATAACTATCTGTTCCCTTGCTGGTACGTGCTTGGCAGTTCCACTCTGCTGCATCTGATTGGTAAGGTGATCCGGTTTGAGCAAGTGTGTAGCGAGGGCGTGCTCCCCGGTAATTACATCATGTGACCTTTAGGTAAACGGTATTTATTTGACGGAGGACCCAAAGTCACGTGGTCGAATTATTGGCGTTTGCGGTCAATTAGCGACCCGCCGCGTCACAAAGTAATTTGTGTGTGATGGCCGGCGATTCCAGAAAGTCTGATGGGAACTCGAGGTAGTTCACCCCTCGTGGTGTTCGCCCCCCACCCTGGGTCTGCAAAAATAGCAAACGCCACTTGTTGCTTTGCTGATGGGAATGCTAAAGGGGAGGGGGAGAGAAAGAGGGGGGAAAGTGAGGAGGTAGAGGGAAAAAAGAGAGGAGGGAGGGGAGCCAGGATGGTGTCGGAGCAAGGAGGGTGTGGGAGCGTGGAGGTGTGGTGGAAAGAAGGTGTGAGGTGAGAGGAAGAGAAGGCAGATGTCTGGTGTAGCATTAATTACTATTCGAACTGTTTCATCAAAATGATTCTGCATAGAATAACAGTGAAGATGAAAACAAAATAATGTCTGAAATCCATTTTCTACCAGTCATACTATAAATACGGCACAGAGAAAAACACCACCCGGATATGTCCAGAGACAAAACCTGCTAGATATATCCGGAACCAAGCTGTCTGGATACAAACCCTGCTCGGACACATCTGGAGACCAACTCCCATCCAGACTCGTCCAGAGACAAACTCCCGTCCGGGCATAAAAACCACCTGAATGCGTCTGGAGACAAACACCACCAGATGTATCCGGAAACAAACACTGCCCTGACGCGTCTGGAGACAAACACCATCCGTACACGTCCAGAGAAAAACACCATTCAGATGTAACCACCGTCCGCATACGTCCAGAGAGAGTGAGATAAAGAGGTGGGGAGAGTGAGAGAGGTAGGTGTGGGAAGAGTCTGCTGCACAGTATTCGGAGGGGGGTAGAACAAGGATGGGACAGAGAGAGAAAGAGAGAAAGAGAGAAAGAGAGAGAGAGAGAGAGAGAGAGAGAGAGAGAGAGAGAGAGAGAGAGAGAGAGAGAGAGAGAGAGAGAGAGAGAGAGAGAGAGAGAGAGAGAGAGAGAGAGAGAGAGAGAGAGAGAGAGACAGAGACAGAGACAGAGACAGAGACAGAGACAGAGATAGAGATAGAGATAGAGATAGAGATAGAGATAGAGAGATAGAAATAGATAGATTGGGGTAGGTGAGTTTGCAGAGAGAATATGATATGATTTATGAACAAAATACACAAACACACACACACACACACACACACACACACACACACACACACACACACACACACACACACACACACACACACACACACACACACACACACACACACACACACACACACACACACACACACACACACACACTAGTGCTTGGCCGAAATCGACAATTTTTCGGAAATTGGCAGGTTGGAGTCTGTGTGATTACCAACTACAGTACAGATTGTATACAACGCAAAAACCTTCAGAAGCTTCCACTGAAAAACAACAATGCATTTATATAGAAGTTTCAGGGATATGTTCCAAACATTATCTTCTCTATATTACGAAAACTCTCATCTTGTATATATGTATGCATATGTATGTATATACTTATGTATGTATGTGTGTATGTATGTTCCCGAAATACAGCCAAAACGGTACACGATAGCGCAAAAGTTTTAGGGCCACATTACTCACCATTCACCTGCGGTGTGCAGTATCAAGTTTTATTCAAATCAGGCAATGAAAAAATTATTTAATAAATCAATTCCCGATTTCGTCGTCCTCTTTGGGAGTATTTGATCAATGCAAACAACCTCAGCGGTATAGTTCGCTCGAGCTATCTTTTTTTTTCTTGAAATGATTTATTTAAAAAAGTCAAACATTTTGTGTAGACAAAGAACGATTTATTTTCAAGCATAAAATTAACATCTCCATTTTGATCTAATACTTCCGTGTTCATTAATAAATAAAATTGTGTTTAGAAAATTAGACACAATAATTTCTTCAACTTTCTTTTCTACGTTTTTTTTTTCACATTGATGCGCAACATCAAGTGTTGTTCAAATGGGGCAACGATAAAAATTATTAAAAAATCAATTCCCAATTCAGTCAAGTACTCTTTGGGATTATTTGATCAATGCAAACAACCTTAGCGGTATAGTTCGCTGGAGCTATGTTATTTTTTTTTGAAATGATTTTTTAATCAACCGCTGTCACAAGGGGAACCCAACGGGTTCACGGGTCATCTAATTCTTTATAAACAGCTGCTTTGATGGATTGAAAAAAACAATTTGGCTCCGTAATTTAGAAAAAAAAACGTTAATACAGCAAACAGTTCAGAAATCTGGTGTTATTATACAACTCAGAAACAGCTCAGCTCAAAAACGAGGTTTTTCAGAAGAGGAAGAACTTCATTTGGTGACGTCACTTCCGGACTTCCGGTTCAGGGATCGGCGCATGTGGACGGCTGGGTGGCGAGCTCTCCTTGCAGTCCTTCCAAAGCGTTTTGTGTGTTTTGTTGTCGAGATTTGTGTCAGGGGCTGTGGAACTGTACTTATTTATTTATTTATTTAAATGTTCGTAACAGTTTTAACGGGTATTTGAGTTAGTTTATTAAAAGGAGCGGGGGGAGGCCTGATGATAAGTTTAGCATGAAGTCAGTTTGGGCCTTGCAAATATGGAGGTGAAAAAGGGTATAAATAGAGACCGAAGGAGAAAGGAAGAGGAGTAGGTAAAATGTAATCAATGCTCAATGTGGGCCATGTCAACAATAGGGGAAGCAGAGGGTTGTTATTGTTGTAGGAAGTGTGAGGAAAGCATCCACTTGAGGATAGTTATTACAAGGTTGAAGGAACATCGATCACATCGATCACATCGAACATTGAACACATCGATAATTTGCAGCAAGTAGCAGAATGTGAGAAATTTGTAGATAATGGTTGGTTACAGTTGTGGACTGAGGTTGTTGAGGATATTGGAAATGTTGATGGTGCAACGGGGGCAGGCAGTGGCGACAGTACGACGGGGACATGCAGTGGTGACTGTACGACGGGGGCAGGCAGTGGTGACGGTGCGACGGGAGCAGGCAGTGGTGATGGTAATGATAAAAGTAACGATACTTTTAAGCAAGGATCCCGATATGGTGGAGGAGGTAGAAGTCAGGGAGCATTTATGAGCAAGTGACCATATCATTGTGTGTGCAAAGATTATGTGAAGGGTTAGAGTTCAGGATAATAGGGGAAGGCTATTGGAATTCAGGAAGGCAAATGTTGAGGGTATGAGGAGAGAATTGGGTGATGTCGATTGGAAGACTCCAACAACAGGAAAATCAGCACCAGAGAAATGGGAAACCTTTAATGACCAAATATGTGGAGTGCAGTGTAAGTGCATTCCAATGAGATGTAAAACTCGAAGCATAAAGAGGCCACAGTGCTTGAGCAGTGAGATAAGGAACACCAATAAGAGAAGCAGAAAGCGTTTATTTGGTTTAAAATAACAGGACTGGAGTTAGATTTATATCACTATCGGAGTAAACAGAGGCAAGTTAAGAAAATAACTCGGCAAGCCAAAAGAGAGGATGAGAAGGACATTATTAACAATATTAAAATAATAGCAAGGCTTTCTTGAAGTATATCAGAGGAAAACAACAGGTTAGGACCAGTGTGGGCCCATTGAGGAATAGCACCAGGAGAGTGGTTAGTGATGAAAGTGAGATGGCAGGATCATTAAACAAGGTATTTTTCTTCGAATTTTACACAAGAACAGTCAGTAGAATTTCCAATAGCTAAGAGTTTGTATCAAGGAAGTAAGGAAGGGCTTTTACAGAAGATCAAGGTAGGAATGGGGGAAGTAAAGGAACAGCTAGGAAATCTAAGAGAAGGTAAGGCGACCAGTCCAGATAATATGCACCCGAGAGTATTGATGGAGGTGGCTGAGCAGGTAAGCGAGATGTTAACGGATATTTTCAATAGTTCTCTGGAGTCAGGGCAGGTACTGGAGGATTAGAGAGTAGCAAATGTAAGACCATTATTTAAGAAAGCATCCAGAGAAAAATTGGGAAACTATAGACCTATTAGTTTGACTTCAGTTGTGGGGAAGGTGTTGGAAACATTAATTAAGGACCGCATGAGGAACTGTTTTAACAAATACAAACTAACTTTATGTCGTCAGAATGGAATTACCAAAGGTAGTTCCTATCTTACAAATCTTTTAGAGTTCTATGAAGCAGTGTCTGATTGCGTGGATGATGGAAAGGCGGTCGAAGAATAAGTGCATAACAATGATGAATTTTAAGAAGCCATTTGATGAGGTACCACATCGGAGGTTGTTAGCCAAAGTGAGGGCTTGTTGAGTGGCTGGTCAGGTAGGTAATTGGATTGCAAACTGGCTTCGTGGTCGGAAGCAGAGAGTGGCTGTGAGTGGGATTATGTCTTGCTGGGAGGATGTAAGTCGCTGGGTATCTCAGGGATCAGAACTCGGACCATTACTTTACATTATTTACATCAACGATTTGGATAATATGGTAAAGAGTAAGCTTTCCAAATTTGCAGATGACACAAAGCTTGGAGCTGAGGTGGATAGCAGAGGGTTGTTGATCAGATTCAGGAAAGTATTGGTACTTGTATAGATTGGGCGAAAGATTGGCAGATGCAATTTAACCTGAGCAAGTGTCTGGTGTTGGGGATGGGGAAGAACAATGAAAATAGAGATTACATGATGCAAGAGGTAATTTTGGAGCGTATCACACAGGAGAATGATCTCGGGGTGGTAACAGATATTGGAGGTAAGCAAGCAGCACAATGCCAGGCAGCTATAGGTAGAGCAAATAGGGTTTTAGTTGTATTTGGAGAGGGATCATTCACAAATCAAAAGAGGTGGTGTTGACATTGGACAGGAATTTAGTGAGGGCCACATCTAGAATATTGCATGCAGTTTTTGGTCACCACAACTCATGAAGGACATAGATGCCATAGAGAGGGTTCAGCGCAGGGCTACTAGATTGATTCCGGGCCTAGCTAGACTCAGCTATGAGGAGCGGATGAAGGAGACAGGGCTTTCTTCACTTGAAAGGAGGCGGTTACGAGGAGATATGATGGAGATGTTTAAGATGATGAAAGGTATCGATAAAATAAGTGCAGATTAATTTTTCAACAGAGTAGGCACTTATAGGACCAGGGGCCATATCCTGAGAGTAAAGAAGAGAGTTAAGACGGTAGCAAGGCAGGGGACTTTCACTCAGAGAATAGTTAATGCATGGAATGGCCTCCCTGGAAATGTAGTGGCAGCAGAAAAAGTAGATAAGTTGAAATTAGAATTGTATAGGTACCTGGAAGTTATGGAGATAGAGGGGTATAGGGAGGTTGACATGACTTTTTGGTAGTTTGAGCATTGTTGGGTGATTGTGTGCATTTGTACAGAGTGCTGTTGGTGGGGGTCTTGTGAAGGGGGTTTGGTTGATGTGTGTTTTTAACCAAGCCCATGGACCCTCCCTTGAGGGGGAAAAATAATACAAAAACTATATAAACTAAAAACAAATAAAAAAAAAACAAACAAAAAAACCAAACAATTATTTCATAAATTCAAAACTTTTTTTTGGCATTTTATTCCTTGGATCTTTTGTAGATAAATTAGTATGGTGTTTGATCAGGCATGATGGGCTGAATGGCCTCCACCTGTGTTCGATTTCCTTCTATTTCGTTGTTATTTCACAACTCACTCAGATTGATGGAGCACGAATAACTCGCTCAGGATGACGGAGCATGAACAACGTGCTCTGAATGATGGAACATGAACCACTCAATCTGAATGACATGGTGCGGAAACAGCCTTCACAGTGGGTGAACAATTCGCTCAGTATTACATAGCATGGTACTGCGGTTGATGAGATGGCACTGGTCAAGTGGCTTAAGCATTCAAGCAAGCACTCCAATTATATGGTTGACAATGAATGGCTGAACAGGCTTTCGCTGCATACCATCAAGGATCCCTTTAACTTTAAAGCTGGTCTTCACTGCCCACAGAGCAGTTAAAGAAAAAAAATGAATTTGTTAAAATAATGACTTTATCCACAGAATAGTTACTTTGAATGTAAAACTACCAGGGAGACATCGCAGTTTAATCGCCCGTGATATAAACATTGCAGATCGTCCGTCACATTGCCTGCTCCTCTGTGCAAACGTCACGTGAGGCATTGGTTCGCAGTCTGCGCAAATGTTATAACTTTATTTTAAAACGTCCGTTTTTCACCAGATTTGCTTTGATTTCTTTCAGAGCACCTCGTGATACCTCTGAAAATATAGGCACAGATCTGGCAAAGGTTATGAATAAGCAGTCAATCTGGGGGACAGTGTGCGATGTCAAGCAGTGAATGCATTAAATCACTAAGCTCAATGAAGCTGGTTAATTTGGCACATTCCTAAATGTTTTGATCATGCAATATAATTCTCCAAACATTAGAAAAAGTTACCTTTCATGCTTTGGGAATTTCACATTTTCTTGTGTATATATGGAGGATGAGGGAACATATTCTCACTTGCTTAGAGTAAAGAGGTTTATCGGTTGAATTGTAAGACTCGTTATTTCTTTAAAATTTAAGATTTCACTCCAGATTTCAACACTTATTTAGTCTGAAAGTGATCCAATCCTCAAAACCGAAATAATATTTTGATGACACACTTTAATTAGTCCGTGAGAGTAGATCGTGGAAAATCATATCATATAAGGCATGAAATTTCTCGAAGCTCCTCATTTGAAAACTACAGCAATTACAAAAGTAAAGTATACAGCGATTTGTAGTCAGGATGAACAGGCATTCATTAATATCAGTGAGGAAAGTGAAAAAAAAACTTTATGGTGAATAAATTTTGTGGCCTGTTCCAGGTCAAGGCATGGTTGGTCAAGGCATGGTTGGTCAAGGCATGGTTGGTCAAGGCATGGTTGGTCAAGGCATAGTTGAGCAAGCCAAAAAACATGGTGACTTCAGACCCCTGCGAGGTAACCCAGGAAATACCTTTATACCACAAGTAGAGTGAGGTGGCTGACGATGGCCTGATAAACACCCCCACTTTCTCACCCTCCTCGCTCCCCCACCCCTCCCTCTCTTCTCTCTTCCCCCACTCCTCCCCCTCTTCCCCCACCCCTCTCTCTCCCCCCACCCCTCTCTCTCCCCCACCCCTCCCTCTCCCCCACCCCTCCCTCTCCCCCACCCCTCCCTCTCTCTCTCCCCCCACCCTCCCTCTTCCCCCTCCCTCCCCTCACCTCTCTCTTTCTCCCTCTACCTCCAAACTCTTTGCCCCACCCTTCTCCTTCTCTCCTCTATCCCCCCCTCCCACCCTCAGTATTCCCATGAGCAAAGTGACAGGGTGTGTGTGTGTGTGTGTGTGTGTGTGTGTGTGTGTGTGTGTGTGTGTGTGTGTGTGTGTGTGTGTGTGTGTGTGTGTGTGTGTGTGTGTGTGCGTGCGCCACAGGTGGACACTTATCCAAGCAAGATATTCTCGTTTTGTATTTTTATATACATTTCTGAAATGTGTATAATTTGTTTTTTACTTGTAAGTTTTGGGTTATGATGTGTAAATAAAGATGGAAGAACTGATTTAATGCAATTTAATTTTAGGCTCGAAGGCAACAAATGTTGAAAATTTTGAAAAGGCAGTGTACACTTTCTATAGGCACTGTATTCATGTACATACATATATATATATATATATATATATATATATATATATATATATATATATATATATATATATATTTCAGTTGATGAGAGCACAACAAAAAGCTTTAGAATTGACTTTGTTGGTGGGTGTCTATAAGAACATATACGGAGATATATATATATATATATATATATATATATATATATATATATATATATATATATATATATATATATATATATATATATATATATATATATATATATATATATATATATATATATATATATATATTTCAGTTGATGAGAGCACAACAAAAAGCTTTAGAATTGACTTTGTTGGTGGGTGTCTATAAGAACATATACGGAGATAGATATATATATATATATATATATATATATATATATATATATATATATATATATATATATATATGTATATATATATATATATGTATATATATATATATATGTATATATATATATATATGTATATATATATGTATATATATATGTATATATGTATATATATATGTATATATATATATGTATATATATATATATATATATATATATATATATATATATATATATATATATATATATATATATAAATATATATATATATATATATATATATATATACCGGGCGTAGTGGCGTGCACCTGTAATCCAGCTACTCGGAGGCGTGGGTTGGAGGATCGCTTGAGGACGGGGGCTCTGCACTGGGCAGGGTGTAGAGCAGCCCGGAATCATGGCGAAACCCAAATCCTGATCCCTGTGTCGTAAAAGGCGTCCAGGGTTGCGTCAGGAAGGGCATCCGGCATAAAACCTGTGCCAAATCAGTATGCGGATCATAACGGATGATCTGCTGTGGCGACCCCTCACGGGAGCAGCCGAAAGACGAACAACAACATATGTAGAAAAATGTATATGTATATACATATATATATATATATATATATATATATATATATATATACATATATATATATATATATGTATATATATATATGTATATATATATACATATATATATATACATATATATATATATATATGTATATATATATATGTATATATATATACATATATATATATACATATATATATATATATATATATATATATATATTGTTACAGATTTGGAAGCCTCTTGCACACAGACAGTCAGCAGTCCCAAGTTTAGTTATTTCGTTAAGTATGTGTGTATCGTTAGAATCCATACCCTGTGTCTAACGGGAATTTCATGTGTGCGCTGCAAGTCATTTTGTAGTTAGTTTTTTTTTTTAAATTCCCCAACAACAACATTCCACCACCTGCTTCGTTCCGCCACCCAACCAAACCTTCGCACACCGACTCCATTATCAACGTGTTTTTGGCTGAAGGCGTGGGCGGAGCCTCCATCACCTCAGATCAAGACTCCGCTCTGAAGAAGGGCAGGGAAGGGAGTGTTTCCTCCAGCCTATGGACGAAAAGCGAGCAAAGCCGAGGCACTCCAGCCAATGGGAAGCCAGAAGGTCAGAAACAACTGCAGAGCCTCTTTGGGGAGCCGGCCACCGACACGCCACCCGTCCAATGGGAGGCAGAGTTACCTCAGGACGGATCCCTCCCACCTCGCAGGAGGGGTTGAACAATTGTCGGTGCGATCTGTCAGGGTTGTCTCGTCTGGTCTGGTCTGCTGGCCGTCCTCCGTCTTGATGCTGGCTGGTGTCTGCCACATCGTCTTGGTTCCTTGGCACTTGGTGTGAGGTTGTGCGTGTGGGTTCGAGTCCCACCATGGTGGTTGGTGCGTCTGATCTTCCCAAGCCCTTCCACAAGAATCCCGAGCTCCACAAGGGCAGGTCGGCAAGCCATGCGAACGCGGCCAGGTACCAGCAGAACTCTGACCTCCAGCCTGTCTCTCCTCTTGGCTGCGAGGGTCGAAATAAAGATAATCTGGGTCCATTTTATTTTGGTGTGTGTGTGTGTCTGTGGTGGCGCCGTCCTATATGTAGAAATCGTATAAGTGTTGATTGCTCATTGTACATTTTCCTGCATATTTGTGATTAAGTCTTCTCTGTGTCTCCCTCCCTATTATAAATAACCCCCTGTTGGATGTGTCAGCTCGTTGCCTGTCATTTCTGTCGTTGACCCAGCACGGTTCGGGCTTGAGAATTAGGAAGGCTGTTTGTGCTGTCAATTTGTCATTTGTTCCGGCGCGGCTTTGGTAACTTCTCCTTGGTTACGCTGGATCCGAGTCGGTAACAGCGACTCGGTTCGAACAAAGTCGGCTGAGTGTGTGGCTTCCCCGGTAGTTAGAAGGCGTGGGTACTTAGGGAAATTGGAATTAGACAAGTGGACCCTACCTCACGCCGTCAAAATATTGGCGACCACGGTCCTTTAAGCGACCCGTCGACTCCGGAGTTATCCGGGGTGACGACTTTCCAATTCCGGTGTTTGGTGGGAGACGCCCAACTGCTCCATCTAGCGGTCGTCCTCGCCACCAAACCCCGGCCCACAACAATATATATATATATATATATATATATATATATATATATATATATATATATATATATATATATATATACATACATATATATATATATATACACATACATACATACATACATATAGAGTATAAGTGTGTGTGTTTTTCCTGACATCTTTGGTGCTTTCTCTTTCACATCTCTTCATGCAGTCTTTCTCTCACTTCTTTCTACCTTTTCACATTTCTCTTTATTCAGGCTCATTCTTACTTTTTCCATTCTTTTTGTTAATATTCCTGTCTTTTACTCTTAACTTCTGTCCTTTATCTACCTGTCTCTGGAGAAGTGAATTCTTGTTCAAAAGAAAATTGGATAAGACTCACTTTGCTGTGCCTGGATGGGTTTGAGGGCTCGAGGAGCAGCAGCTGAAACATAAATCCTTTACAGGTTACTCCTGCTGACTGCATATTTGCTCTTTGCTTATTCAGGTTCCTTATGATGACTCCAATGCAGTGTTTGGTGTTTCACTTTATTTTATCATTATTGTGGTGATACTTCACACTGGGTCAAATTTATCCTGAAATATTTTTTGGAGCATTTTTGTTTATACATAGTCAAATGAAATGCTTAAAATTATTTCACACTGTTCCTTTTATCCCATCACTTTAGTTTCAATTAAGTTTAGTCCGAATGCCTAAAGTACATCTTCAAGTACCGGACGTTCCTATAACTCAAAGCACGACCGTATGCTTTTTTATCAAACAACCTTCATTGTGAAGAATTTCCAGTCTTGCACAGGATTAAGCGTGGGAGTCAGGAGCAAAATGGTGTGTTTGTGTTTCATGTGTTCAACACGGGGAACTTGGCAAACGCCAAACACACCCATGTGACAGTCAAAGTCAATACGTGTGCACACTCGCCCTTTCACACGCTCAAACAGCAGGGAAAATCATCCCAGCCTTGTCAAAGGTGGAGAACAACACGAACCGGAGACTCTATTGCGACCAGTCATTTTGCTAAGGGGTTTTTTTTTTTAGGTCTAATCCTCAATAAATGAAACACATAGAATCTGCTGCAAAAAAAAAAATAGAAATAAAAAAAAAGGATGGAAATTTTCCTGGTCAACCTGGGAATCTCTGGTCCATATGTGCCTCAACTGGAATAACAATTTCCTTGGCAGCATTAGTTAAACGGATTTTCTTTGCTGTTTTTGTTGTATCTTTTACAATGGACAGCTTGAAGCATCTTGCAGGAAAGATCTTTCAGTTGACTTTTTGGAGTATGTGTTGTGAGATTGTTTGTCATTGGTAACAGACTGCTTGGATCATTAAGGTAGAGTTGCAAATATTTGTAACTATGAATATTGTTTCTTTTTTTATTTATTTATTTATTCGTCTGCAGCCTGTGGCTTCTTGGCTGCATCATTTTCGATGCCCCCCATTAACTAGTAAGCTGGTACTCATTTCACCAACCTCAGAAGGATGACAGGCTGAGCCAACCCACCTGGTGTTAATTCAACGGCGGAGGGAGAAGCTTGAACTCAAGACCCAAGCATCTCAAGCCAGCCACCTTAACCGTTAAGCCAACACCAGGCTTGTTATTTCATTGATGAGTAGATATGAAAGGAACACCTATTCTGTTAAAAGGAATTTGGGACACCCTACCTTTTCATGTCCCTCACAATTTTCCTCTTCAACCATGAACTATATTGAATGTCAACAGCTGCAATAGCACACCAGGGTGTGTAGGGAGATTACCTATTCTTTGGAGATCCTTAATGTGCCTGCTGGGTTTTTCCCACAGTCCAAGAGTGACGTTCACTAATTCTCTTGAGACTATCTCAGTTTTCAGAAGCTTTGAATAGAAATCCATAATATTGCTGTCATTCAGACAGATTTTATCTCAACCTCTGGAATGCTCATTCAGAATCTTCACCACAAGACCACCACCCCACCCCATAATCATATCCAATGCATTTAATAATTGCACCAATGATATATGATGTAAGCATTTTCTAGATCGATTGTGAATATTAAGCATAACTGAAGTGCATTTCAGCCTGTCAACCTCTTAGATTCTCAGAAGTATTTGAAACATGGAAAACACCATTATGTTTTCAGCTTGCCTTTAAATTTATATTTGCTGTTTGAGCCACTGATGACATCAAAACACCAAACTATCTTTAGATGAGCATTTCTCATCAACAATGGGGACACATTTAGCTTAGATAATTTAACAATCATTTTATTCATGGAAAAAAAATAATTCATATTCTTTAATGCTTTGTTCTTAGTGCCCTTTGAATATGAGCCTCGTTGACAAACATCCCCAGATGCTTCACCACACCAGTACATCAAAAGATATTGGGGAAATGAATACACACTGTGTATACCAACGTGTTGTATTTCAGGTAAGATGTGCATGATTTAATGCATTATCATGTAATGGAATGTGTAATGGGAATTGTAACTATGTGATAACACATTAAATCTTCTAGAGTGTAAAGTTTGATTCGTGATGTTGCATTGATGGGTTGATTAACTACTTGGATGCAACCGAGGTTGTGGATCTTCTGATGTGAATCCGTGACGAAGGTTGTGGATCGGCTGTTTGGAGAGGTTCTGGGCTGAAAGGATCGAAACCTCGAGGAAGAATGGTGCCCAGCTGAAGATCCGTGTGGTCAGGAATCTAGTCAGTTGCAGTTTAAGGCTCTTACTTTACGTAAGGAAACCACGTTTTGAGGTTAACAATTTAAATGAAGTTGAATATGGGCTGTTCTGAAATTAACATCATTTACAGCAATCCATTAAATTATATTACGTTTTAGTAATAGCTGATACTGTACAGTCTGTGTGTGTGTGTGTGTGTGTGTGTGTGTGTGTGTGTGTGTGTGTGTGTGTGTGTGTGTGTGTGTGTGTGTGTGTGTGTGTGTGTGTGTGTGTGTGTGTGTGTGTGTGTGTGTGTGTGTGTGTGTGTGTGTGTGTGTGTGTGTGTGTGTGTGTGTGTGTGTGGTGTGTGTGTGTGTTTTAGGTAACCATGGAATGGCCATTTTAGGAATAAATATGTTCAATAAATAAGTAGAATTCTGAGGAGAGATGGCAAAATTGGACTGCGAGTCCTGAAGCTCACCTGGATCAGGAACAACAGTCACTCAACCCCCCCCCCCACCCCAGATCCCCATTAGACCCTGATTTTTTTAATGGCATGAATAAACATTGGCACATCACTAGTGATGCATATTGTCATCAAGTTTCATCAAAATTGTGCGTGTAGTTTCTTAGAAGAAAGCAAATACCTATTTTGGGGGATCCAACAACACATCCCTCCCCCCCCCCCCCATATACCTCCATAATGGTGTAAATTTTGATGCGGTCAATATACCTTCATGAGGCATCAGATATGAAGCTTGTGATCAAGTTTCATCAACATCATGTGTTTGGTTCAAGAGATAATGACAGAGATGTTTACATACTGACTGACTGACTCACTGACTGACTTGTATGTAAATACTGCTCGATCGCATAAGCTCACCAGACTAAAGTGCAGATGAGCTAAAAACGAGACGTATGCATATGCATGATTTTGTGCATGTGTGTTTCATAAATGTAATACACCCATCAGAGATGGGGAATCCCCCGCCATTGAAACATTTTTTTTCAAGATGGGCGCCCCAGTCGGCCATCTTGGATCCGGCCACGGCCAAAATCAATAGGGTTCTTCCTTTTTAGGTGGTACATGTGTGACCCAAATTTCAAATCGATATGGCGAACAGTTTATGAGTTATCACACTCACAGGTATAAATATTGACGCCCAGCCAGCCGGACAGATGGACGGACGACCCGGGTGACAACAATATCCCCCTTCCGCCACGCGGTGGGGGATAAAAATCAGAAACATCATAGGGAAGCATAAAGAGCGAGTCTGTCTGTTTGTTTGTTTGTTGAATGTAAAACATATTTATGCTCCGCACATGTTTTGCCTCATGCATATTCATGTTTTCCCTCATGCGTATTTATGCTCAGCCCATGTGTTGCATCACCTCTGCTGCAAGGCATTGTCCTGTCTGGTGGGACATATGCATGTATCTGGAAAAGACACGATTTTTACTGTCACATTTGTAGTATTTTAAGTTTAAAACAAAGTGATTTAAAACTCTGCAAGTGTTGGTTAAATTGCCTGGAGCATTGTGATTCAAGAATCGGGAAATGTATGATTCCAGGATAGCCTTGTCAAGTCTGTCTCTGGAGTATGCTCTCCCATTCCATCCCTTCCCTCATTTCAAATGGCACCACAGGTGATTCCGATTGAGAGAAGGCCGAATGCCTCACTTCTGTGTTTGCTTTAAAATTGTATTCTCTCTCTCTCTCTCTCTCTCTCTCTCTCTCTCTCTCTCTCTCTCTCTCTCTCTCTCTCTCTCTCTCTCTCTCTCTCTCTCTCTCTCTCTCTCTCTCTCTCTCTCTCTCTCTCTCTCTCTCTCTCTCTCTCTCTCTCTCTCTCTCTCTCTCTCTCTCTCTCTCTCTCTCTCTCTCTCTCTCTCTCGTGTTCTCTCTCTCTCTCTCTCTCTCTCTCTCTGTGTCTCTCTGTGTCTCTCTGTGTCTCTCTGTGTCTCTCTGTGTCTCTCTGTGTCTCTCTGTGTCTCTCTGTGTCTCTCTGTGTCTCTCTGTGTCTCTCTGTGTCTCTCTGTGTCTCTCTGTGTCTCTCTGTGTCTCTCTGTGTCTCTCTGTGTCTCTCTGTGTCTCTCTGTGTCTCTCTGTGTCTCTCTGTGTCTCTCTGTGTCTCTCTGTGTCTCTCTGTGTCTCTCTGTGTCTCTCTGTGTCTCTCTGTGTCTCTCTGTGTCTCTCTGTGTCTCTCTGTGTCTCTCTGTGTCTCTCTGTGTCTCTCTGTGTCTCTCTGTGTCTCTCTGTGTCTCTCTGTGTCTCTCTGTGTCTCTCTGTGTCTCTCTGTGTCTCTCTGTGTCTCTCTGTGTCTCTCTGTGTCTCTCTGTGTCTCTCTGTGTCTCTCTGTGTCTCTCTGTGTCTCTCTGTGTCTCTCTGTGTCTCTCTGTGTCTCTCTGTGTCTCTCTGTGTCTCTCTGTGTCTCTCTGTGTCTCTCTGTGTCTCTCTGTGTCTCTCTGTGTCTCTCTGTGTCTCTCTGTGTCTCTCTGTGTCTCTCTGTGTCTCTCTGTGTCTCTCTGTGTCTCTCTGTGTCTCTCTGTGTCTCTCTGTGTCTCTCTGTGTCTCTCTGTGTCTCTCTGTGTCTCTCTGTGTCTCTCTGTGTCTCTCTGTGTCTCTCTCTCTCTCTCTCTCTCTCTCTTTCACTCTCCCTCTCTCTGTTTGTGTCTGTCTTTCTCTCTGCTCTCTCTTTCTCTCTCTCTTTCACTCTCCCTCTCTCTCTCTCTTTTTCTTTCTCTCTCTCTCTCTCTCTCTCTCTCTCTCTCTCTCTCTCTCTCTCTCTCTCTCTCTCTCTCTCTCTCTCTCTCTCTCTCTCTCTCTCTCTCTCTCTCTCTCTCTCTCTCTCTCTCTCTCTCTCTCTCTCTCTCTCTCTCTCTCTCTCTCTCTCTCTCTCTCTCTCTCTCTGTCTCTCTGTCTGTCTCTCTGTCTCTCTCTCTCTCTCTCCCTGTGTGTCCCTCTCTCTCTCCCTGTGTCTCCCTCTCTCTCTCCCTCTGTCTCTCTCTCTCTCTCTCTCTGTGTCTCTCTCTGTCTCTCTCTCTCTCTCTCTCTCTCTCTCTCTCTCTCTCTCTCTCTCTCTCTCTCTCTCTCTCTCTCTCTCTCTCTCTCTCTCTCTCTCTCTCTCTCTCTCTCTCTCTCTCTCTCTCTCTCTCTCTCTCTCTCTCTCTCTCTCTCTCTCTCTCTCTCTCTCTCTCTCTCTCTCTCTCTCTCTCTCTCTCTCTCTCT
>NC_140964.1:117111605-117159105 GCF_056783735.1 Eptatretus burgeri
TTCCTCGTCTACTGTTTCTGTGACACCGGAAAACTTTTTACCACTGACAGATCCTGTCATGGGTCAGCGAAATGTCGGGGGTGCGGGTGATACACCCACCTCGAGGGTTTCCTTCCCTTTAGTGTACGTATGTTGTTCGTGGTGCCGAACCAAGCTCGTCCTCTAATGACTGCAATCCAAGGTTATGAATGAGCGTACAGGTCAGCTACCAATAAATTGGATCTTTGTCAGTTGATGTCTGTGACTTCTGAGTGATGTTGCAGTGATCACATCAACAGTAAACAGATACAAAGTCAAATGAGAAAGTTCACCATTACATTCAATGTCTAACTCCAATTCCTGCATTGAGTTACTTCTGCCGCCCAGTGTCCCAGTCCTGCCGGCACAACTCGCACGTATTCACCTCGTCCTTCTGGGCTGTCGAACATTCGATTCCCATCACAGTGTCTTCTCTCGCTCGCTGCCCCCCTCAATATGATTTAATAGCTCAAAGGAATTATTTCCTAATACACAATCTCAATGAGTTTTAATAAACCTGATTATAATCGGCTCCATGCATCAACAACCACTCTGGACATTAACACCTCGTTCACTCAGAGTTAAATCTGCATGGGACAATGGAAACGCACTTCTTGTCACATGTCACCCCTTCTCTCGACACCTCCCTCTCGTGGGTTTATATAGTATCACAGAACAATCCTGTGGATTCCAGCAAATGTGATTCTAGCCTATACTGGAAGTTTCGTCTGAGAACGTGCCAACATCTTCACGAGTCTCACCAGGCAGTTTACAGTACAATACTGCCATCTACAGTCAAAATTATCTCACTCTCTCTCTATCGAGTGCAGCCTGTGGCTGCTGGTTGCATCATTGGTTGGGACGCAGCTATGCCGCTGATGCAGTGTCCCCCTTACCAGTACACTGGTGCTCATTTTGCCAACCTCGGAAGGATGACAGGCTGAGTCAACCTCCTGGTGTTTTTTAATTCAGCGGCCAACGGGGATTGAATTCAGGACCCTAGGATCCCAAGCCGCCACCCTAACCACGAAGCCAACACCAGGTTTAATTATCTCATTACATCTGCAGTTTATATTACAATTTACCGATCCGTGCTAAACGAAAGTTATAACATTTGACCGTCCATTTTAATCGTTCATTTACAGGCATTTACTGATGCTTACAACATCTAGCTTTTAATTGACCATGATAAAGGAATGCATAACAAGCAGAATTACTTTTCCCAAAGTTTGAAACTCATGGAAAGGCTGAATGAGAGAGTGATGATGTTGGCACAGAGATGGAGTGAAGATAGTTTCCCTAAAAGGGAGGATAGAGAAATAAGTTAGGAAAGAACACCGAGGCAGTGAAAGTAGAGATTAGACAGGCCAACTGATATGGCTGAGTAGACAAGGATCATGTAAACAAACAAGAAAAGCCAACAAACCGGGTAAATGTGGAAAAGTTTGGGTGGACAGGAAAGAAGAATCAGCAAGAATAGAAAATATCAGGAATATGAATAGGCGATAGCATTAGTTGTTGATGCCTCACAATTATTGTGGATTCTGCAATTGAGTTGATGAGAGGGCAAAAGAGTGGAGGTGAGAAGTTGCTATGATTTTTGGAGAGTAAAACGTTTTTGGTTTGCGAGCAGAGTTGATGCAACATGATTATGCTCATGAGGAACGAATAGGTGCGAATGAAGGAGGCAAGCCCACAAATGAGGTGATAGGAAACTGTTAGACCACCAACCTGTATATGGTGGGAGAGCAGCAGAACTTATATCTCAACCTTCTGTTGAGTCATCCCAATTATCCTCAGGGTCTTGGACTCACTTTTTCTCGGGACACAACATGAGATCTGGCAGCACCTGCCCATTTCAAGCATTTCTATACCATATCCCTGCAAATTAAATCTTTATACACTATTAGGGGCTGAGAACAGCTGAGGAATGTGTGGAGGAATCTGAGGCACCTCCCTGTTCTAAAGGCGAGGTGGGATATGTGATTAGCCCAGGAAAATGTTATGGCAGATTGTTAGTCCAAGGAGCTTGTGCCAGAGGTTGAATGTAGAAGTAAGCTGGATGGTCAACCACATTGTCTTTATGTGGAGACAGTCAGTATGAGAGACATGGAAGCATTGAGTGACATCTTCCAGGTGATTGATCATTTTAACATTCTCTCCAAATCAGTGGACAATGATGCTGTTGCAGCCTGCCTGACATTGGGATGAATGACAATCCCTCCAATAGTGGAGTCCTCTGTAAACTGATATGCAGGGTTTTGTAAAGAATCCAAAATGTATATTAAAGTAAACTAGGAACAGAATAAGCCTCAGGACACTGTTGTGAGGAACTCTTTGTTTAGAAGGAGCGTTTTGCAAATACCGTTAGCACTAGTTGGTGGTGATGAGTTAATGTTGTGCAGTTACTTTTCCATCGCTTCAGATGAGAATCTCGGTTGCTCTAGTGAGTTACACATGGGGGAGGTGGGGGGGGCATCGAATATGACGGCAGGGATTGGGAACCCGAGCCTTTCCAGAAAATATACGATTGAAGCATTATGCATAATCTCAAGCTGTGTCCAATGTGATTCCATCATTGATGATTGAAGGGACTGAGGAAAAGGTTATTGAGACAATTTTAGTCATATCACCAGTATTAAAGATGTGAAGAATGGACTGAAACATTTGATCCCAGGTGAAATTGGTGCTGTGTTCTTGCTTTTCTGCACGACAGATGCAGATATTGTGTTGCCTGTCTTGTGAAGCATCTCCAGGTTATCACAAGTAGGAATGGCCCTTCAGACAGATAAAGCAAGATGCCTCCTTGTTATTGACTCAACGCAGGCTTCTGATACCATGGGTAAGATGCTAAACATCAGAGATGAAGTCCTGAGATAATGAATGAATGCATGTGACATAAAAAAGATGTCATAAAGGTGAAATTGATGAATTTCATCTAAATTGTGAATCTATCCATCCATCAATTGGGACCATACTCTGTGCAGAGCGTTGGTGCTGCCCAGTCTCCTTGGCTATTGGGCACAATCCTGGACTGGTCACCATTCCAACACAGGATACCAGCAAGCTGGCATGCATTTTGCCGACCTCAGAAGGATAACAGGCAGAGTAAACCCCACCTGGTTTTAATTCAACATCCGAATAGGATTTTAATTTTGGATCCTAGGATCCCAAGCCCACCAACCTAACCATAAAGCCAACACCAAGCATAAATTGTGAATGTGACATCTATAACTTGTGTGCATTTCTTCCTGGTACAAAAGTAAGGAAATAAACCTTAAACTTTGAGGCTGTACAGATGACATGCTGAGACCAGGAATATCATGTGCTCCTGTGGCTGTGCCATCTGCCTCCAGGAAGTTATGTATGCAAGTGCATTGCATGATGCTTATTTTTTTAATTTGAGTCGAGTTTTTCCATTTCATCAATGTTTTCGATAATGATGCCAGATAACCACTTGGTTCCACATCCAAAGTTCAACAGTTATACAGGATCATTGATCTGGAAGTTGTGGTATACAGACATTTGGTCGTGATTATGTTTCTGTTGATACTTGTTATTCTCAACCTCGACCGTTACATCCGGGTGCATTAATGATAACCGTACTGTTAATTCACGACCCATCAGAAGCTTGGCAGGTGAGTGACCGGTGGTTTTATGTGGTCTGGTGCGGTAGTTGAGCAACACACGAGCTGGACAAGATTGAATGGAGCCTTCCTTTATGCGGCCTCGACCATTCTTGATGATCTGAACAGCACGTTTGTCTTGGCCATTACTGGCAGGTTTGAAGGGAGCAGATGTGTAGTGCTTAATGCCGTTCATTTTACAAAAGCTCTGAAACTCTGAACTCGTAAATGACGATCCATTATCTGATACAATGGAGTTTGAAATACCATGTTGCATGGTCATGGTACGTAGAGCTTCAATTGTTACAGCAGAGGATGAGGATGGCACGACGAGAGTTTCAATCCATTTGGTGTGGGAATCAACTACGATAAGGAAAAGCTTCCCTTGAAATGGACCAGTTTGGTCGACGTGTAGTCTGGACCATGGTTTTGATGGCCACGACCACATGGCCAATGGAGACTGTGGTGGTGACTTGGCATGGGCTTGAGAAGTGTAACAATGGCGTGCACTGGACTCAATGTTACTATCCAAACCAGGCCACCAAACATGGGCTCGGGCAATAGACTTCATGGTGACTGTGCTTGGATTAGCATTGTGGAGTTCACTGATAATTTTCCCGTGAAGATTCGGTGGAATTATCACTCGCCTACCCAAAAGCAAGAAGTCTGCATCAATCGCAAACTCATCCTTCTAGATGAGGTACAGTTTTGCATCTTCAAGTAGTGTATGCCCAATCACCTGACATAACACAGCGTTTAATTTGTGACAAATCTGGATTGCTATTG
Organism: Eptatretus burgeri; assembly: GCF_056783735.1. Classification (NCBI taxonomy): domain Eukaryota; kingdom Metazoa; phylum Chordata; class Myxini; order Myxiniformes; family Myxinidae; genus Eptatretus; species Eptatretus burgeri. The sequence continues at coordinate 117,116,036 of NC_140964.1, forward strand.
GGAGCACAAGCAATCTGCTTAGTAGTTATGGGCGCCTCATCGTGAATGACGTCAGCTATGAGATGAATGATATCGCCAGATTCTGGATGTTCTGGGATGGTTGTGGGAAGTGGCAAGTGACTGAGTGCGTCAGCACAGTACATTTCCTTACCCGGGCGGTAAACCAATGAATAGACATAATCGACAAGGGTCAATGCCCAACATTGTACATGACCTGATGATGTGGGCAGAATGGCTCTAGTTTCTCCCAGGAGACCTAACAAGGGTTTCTGATCAGTCTCAATGGTAATATGTCTTCCAAAGACATATTGGTGCATCTTTAAGGTTCCCCAGACACACGCTAATGCCTCTCTCTCATTCTACTTAAACATAGCGACATTCAGTATCAGATAGGACTCGTGATGCATAAGCAATAGGCTGGAGATTACTGGTTCCATTTGTTTGCAACAACGCACACCCGATGCCATATGAAGAGCTATCACAACTGAGAACAAGTTCCTTGGACGGGTCGTAATGGACAAGTAATGGCGAGGAGGACAGCATGGTTTTATCAGCTTTGGACGCTCTTGTTTGGGCAGCTTTCCATTTCCAGACAACGCCTTTCCTGAGGGGAAGATGTAGAGGCTCGACGGTTGTGTTTCGTTGAAGCAGGAAATTACCAAAGTAGGTCAACATACCCAGGAATGCACGAAGTTCTGAAATGCTTTGTGGCATTTGTGAATTCGCAATTGCTTCAACTTTGCTCGGAGAGGGCAAAATGCCTTGACAGGAGATTTGATGACCCAGGTATTCAACTTTACGGGCTGTAATGGTACACTTCTCATGCCTGAGGCATAACCCAGCTTGTGACAGTCGATTGAGGACTTAGTTTAGGTTCTCGAGGTGTTCATGTTGTGACTTTCCAGTCATTAGTATGTCGTCCTGGAATACGACTGTCTTTGGTATACTTTTCAATAATGTCTCCATCTTGCATTGGAAGATTGTTGCAGCAGAGCATATGCCAAATGGGCATCAGTTGGACATGTGGAGTCCTCGATGAGTGTTTATGCATGTATAGTGCTTGGAATCATCATCCAGTTCCATTTGAGCATAGGCATTGGTCAAGTCAAGCTTCGTGAATGTCTCGCCACCCATGAGAGTGGTGAACAGATCCTCTGCTTTTGGCAATTCGTAGCCATCCAGCTTTGAATAGCGGTCGATCGTCGTTTTGGAGTCCCCACTAATGCGCACCATTCCATCTGCTTTGAGTATTGGAATGATAGGTAACGCCCAGTCAGAGTACTCGACTGGTGAGACCATGCCCTTACTCTGCAGGCGGTCAAGCTCTTATTCGATCATTGATCACATCATGGAGGGCACAGGTCTCGCCTTATGGAGCAATGGCTGAGCATCTGCAGAAACATGAATCCTCACTTTGGGCCCTGCAAAGGTGCCAACACCATCGCTCAACCGGCCAGGGAACTTGTTGAGCATGGTATGGTATCCAGTATCAGAGTTGGAGACACTGTTTCCATCACTCCAAAGAACTTTGATTATTCGTAACTAATCTCGGCCTAAGAGGGTTGGTCCTCCTCCATGCACTATCAGTAGTTGTTGGACATGGGTGCTGTTTCTGTATCCTCCAGTTATGTTAGCTGAGCCAACTACAGGAACCACGTCCTTGGTGTATGTTCTCAAGTCAGTGCACAGGCCAGAATGCAGGAGCCTTTCTCGGAGGGAAGATGGAGGTGAACTTTCTCTTGCTTATAATTGATTTTGAGGTGTCGGTATCAAGTTCTATCTTCACCGGGATCTTATCGATTGTTACATCAACTATAATTGGAGCATAGGAGCGCTTTGTTCCAACAGAGAAAACCTCATAAAGTTCCTCACTTGACTCTCGGCTGTCGGCTGTGCTCTGTGACCTATCGTCCGCTGCATCAGGGTTCACTGCAATGTGATCAGCAGGAGACAAGTTCTTCAACTTGGATCAAGGACAACGACACTTCAAGTGTCCCTGCATACCACAGTTGTTACAGGTATAATTCCTGTACCGACATTGGAAAGCTTGATGATTACCACCACAATGCCAATAAGTTACCCCAACCTTCCTGGTAGATTCAGAAATGTCAGGAGGTGGAGGTGAATTTGGTGGCTTGGTAACACACTTCTTATTGTGGCCAAATGTTACCTTGTTAAGTGATGGGTCCTGCTGGATAACTTTTGACTTGTTAGAGATCACATGCAGGCTCTCGGCAGTTTGCATACACGCAGTAGCGATTTCCATAACGTTAGCCAAATTTTGGGTCGGGTTCAGAAAGGAATTTCTTCAGAATTGAGTCGTCATTGATCCCCATTATGAAGAAATCACGTAACATCTCTTCGAGTTTATCTGTGAACTCACAATGTTTGGCAAGTTGGTGTAAATCAGCCACAAACTCAGATGCTGACTGACCATCTTGACGATGGTGGGTATAAAATCTATATCTCGAGACAATCATACCTGGTTTAGGGCTATAATGTCTTTTCACGAGATTGACGAGCTCTTCATATGACTTGTCAGAAGGTTTGGCTGGGGCAAGATGATCTTTGAGGAGGCTGTATGTCGGAGTGTCGCATACGGTCAATAATACAGCTCACCACCTTTCAGCGTCCTCAACAGTGTCCATTTTGTTTGCCACAAAGTACTGCCAGAGACGATCCGTATAGTTTTCCCAATCATCACCCACTGCATATTTTTGCAATATGCCGATGCATGAAGATGTCCTCGTTGCCAATGTAATATAATCAGTAAACAGGGACGAAGACTCTGAAGTAGGAACAATATGTTTAATCCAGACACGGCACAACACAGCACAGCACAGCACAGCATCGGAACATGGGCAGGTCACATGACTCTCCTTAACCTTGCCCTGGTGCACCCATGCATGCATGCATTCACATAATCTACTGAGACATCTCTGAATATCGGTCACACAAACAAAAACTTCTGAGTGAAGACAGAAATGTGGAGCTAGAGGTATTTGAGGGGCATTGTCGGAGTTTAAGGAAAGGCAGGACTTGGACAGAGTTGTAGGATGTGGGTGGTTGTGGGGCAATGGAGTGGGGAGATGTGAATTTGCAGACAGATAGGGGTTAACTGTCATGAGCTCATACTCGATGCAATCCAGGTTTCTTTTCTGAAACCAAAATTCAGCAAAACGAAGAAAGATCACAAGGGGTGAGGGGAAAACGATGAAGGCAGCACTCGACAAATCCATCGAGAGATGGGCATGGGTTTGTGAGTGATCCAATCAGGAAACAGAGGTTACGGAAGTAGAAGAAGAACAAGAAGTTGTATGGAAGAGAGGCATTTGGGAAGGATTAGATAGTAAAGGGAGATGAAACATTTTAAGTTGCCTTTTGAAAGAATTTTTGATTTGTTAAATTAGAAGGGATTATATAGGAAGGAAGGAAGGAAGGAAGGAATAAGGGGGAAGAATGAGAGTGGAACGAGCTATGCGGGGTATAATGTTTTTTTTACTGGAGGTTTTGAGCTGTTACAGAGAGAAGGATGATGAAAGATAAGCATAAGACGAGGAGAACAAAGTCGAGAAGAAAGGAGATAACTTGTTAGGTCTGAAATTCAGAAGCACATGGCCTAACCAAGGCCGAGAGAAACACAAACTTGAAACGATATAGTACAGGACCCAGAGAATGCATGCAAGAAGACACAGCAACAGTAATCTATCATGGTTCATCCAGTTGACAATGTAAGGGGTCATCCATAAATTGTGTCATGCATTTTCCAGCAATTTTTCATCTGACCTTCCACCACTGCTTAAGCAGCACCAACGCTCTGCACAGAGTATGGTTCCAATCTCCTCTTCCTCCTTCCACCACCCTCCTCCCCTTCCAATCTCCCCTCAATACTCCTGAACGCTCAGCCAAAGATTGCATCCTCCCCCCCCCCAATAAATAAAAGATAGCTCTTTGTGATACAACCATCACCACCTGCCTCTTTCCCACCATGCAATGCTCCACTATGCTGGACCAATAACCCACCCTTCCCCTTGTGTATTAGATAATATATCATTGGCTGATAATGGGACAAACCGAGAAAAAAATAGGATAAACTAATGTTTTCCCCATACTATTTTCGCCTTATGGTTTACTTGCTCACACGAATCATCGATTAAAAGAGAGGTGAAAATATTTTCATTAATCAATACTTTTAGATCTATCAATTAATTGATGTTGCATACAATACTATATACAGAGCGTTGGTTCTGTTTAAGCAGTTTCTATCAGTATGGTTCTAATCCTGGACAGGTGGCCACTCTGACATGGGAATACAGAGCAGGAATTTGTAATTTGTCCAGTGTGCCGGTGATAGTTCGTCTACTCTTCACCGAAGGACATTTGGCCTAATTTTCGCCTAAGTTCGCCGAAGGACACCGTGGGATTGTTAACATCAATCAACTAATTCCGGCAGATGGGACGCCGGTTTAACGTCCATTCGAGGGACTGCACACCCCTCATGAAACACCAGGAATGTGACCGTTTCATAGGTGGCACGAGATTCAAACAAAGGCAAGACAGCTTCGAGGCGGGTGTACATCCACTCCAGGAATTCATGCGAGCTCTTCTAATAAATAATCAATACTTAAAAAAAAAAATTGCAAAGAAAAACAACAATATAGGTTCCTGAAAATTGCATCACAAGCGATTGCTTGCATCTTGGAGAAAAGACAAAGGGAGATAATGCTCGAGAAAATGTATTCACCATTTCATGGATCATCACTTGGAAAAGTAAAAATCAGGATGACATGTCACAAGGGAAAGTATGATTAGAAAGCAGGTCACTGCTGCAGTAAATTAGTTATCGATTTTTGACTGTCAAAGGAAGGTGACAGCTTGTGAAGGATGTAGAGTTCTTTTCAAACTCGCTGGAGAAACACACAGAACTATGATGCAATTTTTCAATCAACCTAGATCAATCAATCAGTCTCTCACATTACAAATCTGTCTCTTTGAGGAAAGCCATTGTTTGTGTTGAATAGCTAATTGCTTCCGAGTGCAAACTGTCACTTATTTTGAAAGTATCTTGGTTTAATCTTTGTGCATTATTTCAACTGCAATTTATAAACTTTAGCAATGATTGTTTCCCCTTGTTTTGGATTTTGTCCAATCACATCGTTGTCATTTGAGACTGAAAATGCACTCAAAATGGCTTCTTATTATTGTTTGATGGATGTTTACGTGGGTGGAATACGATTATTGTTCTTATTATGGAATAGGTGTTATATGAGGATTTGATTGCTATTTCGTCCCACTGTTGCTTCATTGCAACTATATGAGGCACAACTGTGCTTCCTCACATTAAGGCAGGAATTTGGAATTTGCTCGAGGTCACCTACTGGTAACAACTCACCTACTCTTTGCTAAAGATAGGATGGGATCTTAAATGCCCACCAGCAATCAATTCCAGCAAACGGGTCACCAAGTTTAACATCTAGTCTGATTTCTGTCATGCTCATTGGTGTAACACCCTACCTGTGAAACACCAGGGCAACAGTTTATCACAGCATAAGGAATCAAACCTCGACGAGACGACTTCAAAGTGTGTGCACCTCCCCTGATCTATCCTCGATCAGTAATGGAGTATTAGTCATTGTTACAAAGATTCCTTCTGCAGCCTAATTCACTTTTAGCCATTTTGAACATCTGACCTCAGTATGACCTCACTATGACACCATTTCATCATGCCTTGCCCCATCAGGGTGCCATACCAGACGCTTTCCCCCATGCAATCATTATAGTTTTCCCCCAGGGAGTTGAGGATCGTGTGAGATTTTGGCAAGTGCCATTTCCTGGCATTGAAGATGCACTTGTAGTTAGGCCTGTCTCCTATCAACAGGACATGCAATGTGTACCATATGGGAATTGAACTGAGTGAATGCCATGGAAACCGCAAGACATACTCTGACCAACATATTTGAACATTAAACTCAATTTTTTTGGAAAGTTTGTTTTCTTTGCAACAGTGCTAAAAGAGATTTTAATGGTTAGATTTCTGGGGCACATTGGCTTTTTAGGGAAATATTTGTACAGGACTTTGGATGAGCTGGCAGAAACTTCAGCCAATGCTTTTGTTTGAATTTTGGAAAATAAATAATATTGAGAGCAAGGTGCACCTCCACTCCCCCCTCCCTCACCCTTCATCCCCCACCACAATCTCATATCCCATAACGTCCTCTGTCCCAGTTATTCAGTATCCTGAACGTCTGCACCAGAGGGCATCTCTCGCTGATGGCATAGCCGATATAACTCATTTTGCTTTCAGCCAGAGAGAATGCACCAACCATCAATGTTTATTACTTTGGCTGTTTGCCCTGACTGACATGATACTCCAGCAAAAATAACTATCATATCTCTTGACACGTCATCCGTTTTATTACTAAAAAATAATACTAAATCGTGTAATCTTTTCACAAGACTTGCATTATCATTACTTTAAATATTATTGAATAATCACCTTGCCAGATGATGTGCTGGTGAAGTGGTTGCCAAGGTATGATAATTATAATCACGATGATGATAATGATGATATATAATAACAATAATAACTATATATCTGTGATCACAAAGTGATCGCCAAGGGTAAGCCTTCCCGAGGGAGGGAGGCTTCCCCTTGGGAATTATCCATGACATATCCTTGGCCCGTGATCCAATGATAGTCATTTTGGGGGGGGGGCACCATATGACCTTGAACTGTAACATTTAGGGATGGAGTGTAAATTAAGAAAATGTGTCCATATCGACATTCTATCCATAAAACTCAACATCATAAAAATCGGAGGAAAATTATTCAAGTTATGTTCAAAATGATGTTATTGTTAATTAGGTCACAATCAGAAAAAAGTAGGTCAACAACACAAATCAAATATCAGGTGCACAACTTCATTGAATGTCCTCTATTATGATACAAGAACATCTTGGAAGGCCCAGCAGTCTTTGAGATTTTGCATTGGCAAAATTGAACGTCACAAAAAATGCATTTTTTTTTCCAGACTGCGGTTTGACCTTGACCTTTAACCTGGAGAGGTATGGTGTAAATTAAGCATAAATAAATAAGCACCCCAACCTCCCGAATACTGTTTATTCCCATTACTGATGAAAATGTAATTCCCAAAGTTCCAGCAGGTCCATTCAAAAGTCCAAGATACAGCTCGGACATTGGCAGAAAAAGGGAGAAAAACCTAAATGGTGGTTTAGTACTCCTAGGCGTGTCAGACTTTGACCTTTAACCCAGAGGGGGTATGATGTAAATGATGATTCAATGCGCCTTGTTCTGTGATATCTAGAGAGCGTAATTTCATTCAGATCGGACAAACTGTAGTTGAATTTTGGTGAAAAATGTTAAAACGTCTATAATTGGGTCATGACCAGAAAATTATGTCAAGGTCAAAAATATGTCAACCCCACATGCATTATATTACCATTATTGAGGCAAAATTTAATTCCGAAAGCCCTCGGGCATTTGCAGAAAAAAAAAAAACTAAATGGTGATTTAATACTCTTAGGGGTGTAAGTCTTTGATCTTTAACCTGGACAGGTATGATGTAAATAAAGCGTAAATACACCTTCCTCTAGGCTATCTAGAGAGGGCAATTTCATTCTGATCGGACAAACCTTAGTTGAGTGATGGTGAAAAATGTTAAAATGGCTATAATTAGGTCATGACCATAAAATTAAGTCAATATCAAAAAAGTCAACCCCACATACTTTCTGTTCACATTATTGATGCAAAATATCATTCCGAAAGTCCCTGCCTGCTCTGAGATACAGCTCCTAAATTGATACAGTTTGTTCAGAAGTTTGGAGGGTAGGGAGTGCAGGAAGAAAAAAATTCTAAACGGTGGCTTAGCACTCCAAGGGGCTAAGAAACTCTGTGGTACCATTCAAAATTGGGGGCACTAATTGTGGAAATGAACCCGACAACAGCAATAAGCCCTCCCCCTATGATATGGGTATAAGGAGAGGCTTAATAATACTGTGACAACTCTTCTTTAATAGCCCCAATTGTTAGCTCACCTGGATTTTAGTCAAGTGAGCTAATGCGATTGAGCAGTGTCCGTAGGTGAGTGAGGTGAGTGAGTGAGTGAGTCAGTCAGTCAGTCCATAAACACTTCAGTCATTATCACTTGAACTAAACACACGATTTTGATGAAACTTGGCCACCAACTTCATATCTGATGCTTTACGAAGGTTTATTGACCACATCAAAATCTGTGCTCATTGAGGGGGTATAGGGGTTTTTTTGACCCCCCCCCAAAAAAAATGGTATTTGCTCTTCTCCAAAACAACACACGATTTTCTTGAAACTTGATCACAGCTTCATCACCCATAATGTACCAAAGTGTAGCGACTACACCAAAATCTGCGCTTATTGAGGGGGTCTATGGAGTGGGGTTGGGGTTTGACCCCTAAAATAGGTATTTGCTCTCTTTTCCTAAACTCCGCACACAATTTTGATGAAACTTGACCACAACATTCTTGACCCATGATGTACCAAAGTTTACCGAGAGCATCAAAATCTGCACTCATTAAGGGAGTCTACAGTAGGGTTTTTGACACCGTAAAATAGGTATTTGCTCGCTTCTCCGAACTACACACCAAATTTCAATAAAACTTGACTCCAACCTTTATCACCCATGATGTACCAAAGTTTGTTCACTGCATTAAAATTTCAGGGTCTAAGGGGTCTGCGGATGGTTTGAGTGACTGTTGCTCCTGATCAGGTGAGCTTCAGGACAGGCAGTCCTATTTTTCCCACCTTATTGTGGAGTCAACCGAGAAAAGCTTTTGCCCAAACTCTTTCATGAACCAGTTGGTTAGATCTCATGTTCGATAGAGGGTGGCAGGAATTTTTAATCTGCTCAGGGTACCGGCAAAAACTCACTTACTTTTTGAGAAAGACACCATTGGATCTTTAATGTGCACCAGTGAATGGCAGCAAAAGGACACTCAGAGAAGTCCTGTCCCTCTGAAGAATGACACACATTGATGTTGTTGACCTTGGCCCTAAGTTGGCCTTTTGGTCCATGTTGATCTCAAAAATAATTGGCCCTTTGAATTCATTGTCCTGGAATATATGTCCCCTTCAAATTTCAAGTCAAGCAGAAGAAAATTGAGGATGTTATAACTACCACCTTAGTTGTTCACCCTTGGTCTATGTTGACCTTTTGGTTGATGTTGTCCTCAAAAATAATTGGCTGGTTGAATTCATTGACATGAAATTTAAATCCTCTTAAAATTTCAAGTCAGAGGAAAATTGAGGAATTTAGAAATCTCACCAAAGTTGTTGACCTTTGGCCGATGTTGACCTTTTGGTCTATGTTGACCTCAAAAATAATTGGCTACTTGAATTGAGTGACCTGAAATATATATCTCCTCTTCAAATTTCAAGTCAATCGGATGAAAATTGAGGATTTTATAAATCTCACCTAATTTGTTGACCTTTGGCCTATGTTGACCTTTTGACCTCAAAAACAATAGGATTATTCCTTTATGACAAACTCTACCCCCATGCAGAGCATGATATTTGCAAAATCCATAAAACAAATTTGACCTCAAAAATAATTGATCGTTGAATTTAATGACCAAATATACGACTCCTCTTCAAATTTCAAGTGAATCTGATGAAAATTGACAATGTTAGAAATTCGGCCTATGTAGTTCTTTTGGTCCATGTTGACCTCGAAAATAATTGGCGAGTTGAATTCAGTGACCTGAAATATAAATCCTCTTCAAATTTCATGTCAATGGGATGAAAATTGAGGTTTTTAGAAATCTCACCTGTTGTTGACCTTTGGCCTATGTTGACCTTTTGGTCTATGTTTACCTCAAAAACAATAGTCTTCTTCCTTATGATAAACTCTACCATATGGTGAAGTTTCGTGAGGATTAGTTTAAAATTGTGACCTGTCGGTGATAAACAGACAGACAAACAGACAGACAAGCCGGTAGGCGGCGATGGGTCGCCGAGCATGGAAACTATAAGATAGAGAGCAAAATGGATGTCATATAGCGGATAGGAAATCACCTTAGGATAATGCATATCAAATCTCATCCAGTTCCATCGACTGATAATTACTCGGTATCCATTTGAATGAAAAGTACCGACAATGCGGTTTGAAATCGGAAATCCCTAAAGTTCGAGGGGGTGCTGTGGGTGAACAAAGATCTAAATCGAAAATCCGGCTTGATTGTTTGTGCACAATGTATTCCAGACGATTAGTGTGAATTTTCATGACCGTCCGACCTTAACCCTAGGAGGAGTAGCATTTGGTGCGAAGGCACCTCCAGCTCTCACATATTATCGATTTTTGCACTAATTGACCTTTGATCTTTGATCCCTGACCGAAGCGAAATCGGTCAATATGTCCTGAGGCAAAGTTGTAGTACTCATTGAGTACCATGAACCTGCAAAGTTTCAATCGTATTGATGCACTCACCTGGTCGCTAGGGGGCCTTAAATTTTCGCCAATTTTCGCACATGCCCTAATTTTAGGGGGCACTGTGGGTAAAGTATTCCATATATCACAAAAACCGGAATATATTTGATAGAGCATCATCTGTAGCTAAATTCTGTCAAATTTCATAACCCCATGTGGGATAATGGCTTTCGGAATTGATTTCGCGTGAACGGTACCGATTTTGAAGGTTTTTCAGTTGTTGCTAGGGAACCAAAGCATCCCTAGCAACCATCACAATTTCCAAAGCACTAGGTCATAATATGTACCTACCACCCAAGTATGGTCAAAATCTGCCACACGTTTACTACCAATTATGCTGATGACAAACGAATAACACATCCAAACAAACAACCAAACAAACAGACAGAATTACTGACAATAAGGGTCACCTATTTCGGCGACCCAACAGAATAACAAAATCGACTAACCAATATACTTGAATATTTTTCGATTTTTCAAGTAACAAACAGACAGAGAAGGGTGCAAACATCACCTCGTCCACATTCGGTGTTGGAGGTAAAATGCTTAGAACATGATCTCAAAAGAACATATGTCATGAAAAAGCTTTCCATCATAAAAACATTTAAATCAATCAATTATATCTGAAATCCTAACTTTTGGAGCAAAACCACTGTTATGACATCCATGACACCAAGGTCTCCTTCGAATTGGATTATAAAAGTAGTCATCACCACTAACACTACCCTGAGAAACAGACCCCGTATCTTGTACCCTCTCATTTTGGCCCAGAGGATAAAATCACCTTTGTGTCCTTGCTCAATCCTTCAATTCTCTTCATTATCAAAATCATTGACATGAACTGAGTCTATAATTTGGATTGACCAATGATTTAAATCATGCCCGACCTCATTAATATGATTATATAAAGATGTATGAACACCGGATGTCACACTGGATCGATACCCATCCAAACACCCCTGTACTTTTACATCATGAACCTTACATTAACCTTTTAGCAGTGGCAACCCAAAGGGGAGAGCAGTACTCCATCAAGCTGCAAAGAAAGACCATGTAGGTTGTCAAAAGTTCAGATTGGCCAAGGAATGACCTTGCACGCGATGAAGGGTGCCCAGTCGGAGGCCAATGTTGGAGGCTATCTTGGAAATACAGTCTTCCCAAGAAAGATCATGGCTAATGGTGAGTCTCAAAACTTGAGTGGCCTGACCTATTCTCGTGATTTGTTGAGGAAGTGTATAGGAGGGTTTTCTAGACGGAATCTGGTGTACTTTTCATTTGTTAGTACTTTTACATCATGAACTTTGTGCCAATTTGTTAGTACTTTTACACCATGAACTTTGTTCCATTTAGTTGTCCAACCAATGGTGGCAGTAGTGTCAGCACTGTTTTAAAATCTGGATTCCAACAAATAATTTTGCCACACATTATTATCGGGCTCGTGGACCTCCCCAACAGGGGACTGGCGTTGAGGAAGGCTTGAACGGAAGTGTGACACTTCCTTGCCTGGCGGCTCGCTATTTACACTGTCGTGTGAATGACTCATGGATTTGAGTTTCACTGGAGTTTCACAAAATTGCACGGCAATTCACTGGAGTTAAACTGCATTCGCAGCCTTATCTTCAGTGATGAATTTCCTCTCTTGACTCACGGAACTTCGTAGCACCTGTCGCGGCCCAATCATCAGTGGGTTGTCACTTCTTTCAACCACAAGACCACGAGTACCAAAGCTCTTTTGGAGAGCAGCTTATTCCCATGGGAACTGGCATTTATGACACCCGGATCACGGAGGAATTGTATTTCGTGGGCACAATGTCAAATTGGCCCACTGGTGATATGCCATTTTGGATGAAGTCATAAACCTTTAGCGGTGAGAAGAAGTCGATAACTCGATTTTCTATCAGTCCTTTCAGATTGTCAGGGTGAATGTGTGGGATTATCAAGGTTGAAAGACATATTCCAAGTGTTGGACTAGCTCCTGATCTATTAAGGTCTGCAGAGAGGTAAGTCTACTGTCTGCCAGGCTGGAGGATGAGAAATTATGTGGTAGAGGGTGGAATTATCAGCAAAGAGAAAATCAGGATTTTTCCAGGGAATCAGAAAGATCATTGATAAAGATCCAGCCTTGACTCTGAGAATACATGAGGATCCTGTTAAGAGCTACCTATAGAATATGGGAGTGTAGAAAGTCAGTGATCCATGAGAGGATGTTGCCTTGGATGCCATGAGCACAGAGTTTAGACATCAAGGTGGGGGGCCAGACTGTATCAAATGCTCGATGAGGTATTCTCTATTCTTCGGACAAACAGACAAACAAACAAGATGATCGCAATACTCACGTACTCGGCCAATGGCCTCGACATGAGTAATAACACCAGGCACAATCCCTATGGATCTCCACATTTCAGATTATGTGGAACAAATGTTTGACAACAGTTCATTATAATTCTCCACTTTGGGTATGAACATGTACAAACAAAGTGTGTTGTGAGAAGACAGTGAAATATGGAAATAAATGAAATAAATTTTGCACATTTATTTTAATATTTATGAGAATTGAGTGTGTTTAAGAACAACCAGTAAGAACAAAGAGATAAAGCTCATTGGTCCACTTGCATTGACATCGTGGACATTGAAGACATCATGATATCTTTCGAAAAAGCAGCCTTTGTGTGAGACTGAGGTTAATAAATCTATTCTCTATGGATTGCTAATGCAAGTTATTTATGATTAATATAGATGTTAAGTTAGATTCCTTGATGGTAAGAGTGGGGATGTGTTGAATGGTATTTCAGAGGTTTAAAAGAAAACACGTCGGAAAGAAATAACAGCCATTAAACATCTCGAAAAGAATCCTTGCATGCACCTTTGAGCTGTTTCATCTGGGTTTGATTTCTGACATGACTACAAACTGTCACTCTGGTACTTCACAGACAGGGCATTACATCATTGAGTAAATGGTCCTTGGGAGGGATGTTAAGCTGGATTCCCTGTATAATAAGTATTTGCTGGTGGATGGTAAATATTCCATGATGTCTTTTACAAGATTAAGTCAGTGTGTGCCGGCACCATGGCCGAATTCAAAAATTCTGCATTTATTACTGTTGAGAGAGGCAATCACAAAATAACAAGTGTAATCCTTGCTATGAGACTGCTTATGGTACAACTGATGCTATGAAAAAATATGGATCCATCAAAGAATTGAGCATATAATGAACCATAACAACCAAGAGAAAATCTTTCAATTTAGGCCATGAGCCAGACCCGGTAATTTTTGTCCACCGATACCATCCAAGAGGAATAATGCTCATCATCATTTTTGGCAGGGTATACATCTCTGCAGTCAGAAACTATGTAATAGCATTACATTGGTGGTGGCCTTTTGTGTGTGATTAGCCGATTTTGTAACCCCATCCCAAAATATACTTTTCTGAAACTTTTCTAAGACAGAAGAAGACATTCTATTTAAAACTAATGGTTCTATCTTATTATAGGATATATCATCTTGAAAATTGTGAGGCACGTAGCTCATGTTATTTGCTTTTCAAAACAGTTGTTAAAACTAGCCTAGCATAATGTTTGCAATTACAGGCACTGATAGTCCAGTGCTGATACATTGTAGAACATATGATTTTGTTTTCATACAAAGTGGTACTTAAGATTTTTGCCCATATAATAATTAATGGATACCATGTTTAAATACGTGAATTTGAAGAAAATTTAATCATAAACTAAAATAACAAAATATATTTTAAGTTAGATGTACATTATAAATGTTATTGTTATTATTGTTACCCCACCCCCCCCCCCCCAAAACTAAAAAAAAACCCCGCAAATCAAGGAAAATTTGTTACTTTTTGTTTTTCTTGCATACAGGCTACAAATACATTGATAAAACGATCTTAAATGATTTGAAGGTTCATGATTTTATGTATGAATATAATGTATAAGTATAATGTATAAATCATCAACATAAATGTATAAATCATGTACAAATATAATCATTTTTGTGTACTTACGTCTTTACCAGATATGTTAATCTGATTTTATTTTGTTTCAGGTATTTTGGTGGTGGTGGTGGTGGTGGTAACAGTTCTACACCAGAAGTGGCCAAGCTAACGCCTTTGCTTCAGAATGGAAAAGCCTCAGTCCAAGGCATCTGCTAAAAATCAGCGTATCATACACATGACAGCATCCAAAGAAGATGATGAACATTTAGTCAGTCCTCAAAGCTATGACTCATGGCTAACCAAACTTAAAGCAGCCAAAGTGAGAAACCATGCACCTCTTTTAGACATTGCCAAGCAGCTTGAAGATGAAGAAGTACCAACAATTCCGGTTCCGGTTTTGGAGCAGCGAGAGGTCTCCTTCGGGGCTCCCCGCTGACGTTCTCAAAGCTAAGTTTCCGGTTGTTATTTGTCCCGTTTTAACTGTTTAATTTTCTCACCTACATGTTACTGTGTGTTGCTAGTTCGGTTTTGTTTCAAAAATCGTGCTATTTTGTGAGTATTTTTGTCGACTTTCTTATCTGTGCTTGAGGCCTAGGCCTAGGCTTGAGGCCTACCGGTTCCACTCGGTGTTCGATCGTTTTTTTTTGTTTGTTTGTTTTTTCTCCCCATGACCTTCAATTTCTATCCTCCCCATTACCTTCAATTTTGATCCTCCCCACTTTCCAAACATACCCCATTCTCCCAACTAATCTCTTTCTTATCTCAAAAAAATAAAAAATAAAAAATAAAAAATAAAAAATAAAAAATAAAAAATACCCTACAACAACAACAACACGCTCACCTTCTCCCGATTCTGCTTCTTCTTCTTCCTCTTAACTTCCTCCTCGTCTTCTTCCTCGATTTTTTTTTTTACACTTCCATGACCGAATCTGTTGAAGTCTCTCATACATTAATATTAACAACAACAAAAAAAAAAATATATATATATATATATATATATATATATATATATATATATATATATATATATATATATATATATATATATATATATATATACCCAACAACAACAACACGCTCACCTTCTCCCGATTCTGCTTCTTCTTCTTCCTCTTAACTTTCTCCTCGTCTTCTTCCTCGATTTTTTTATTTTTTTTTACACTTCCATGACCTAATCTGTTGAACTCTCTCATACATTATTTTTAACAACGAAAACGATCTTATAATGCTTCATCTTCCTCTCTCACACATGTGGTACTCTTTACTGTTTCACAATGCACTACTCTTCTGCTATTTTAACAGACTGCTCTCATTTCGACCTCTCCTTCATTCCTTGCCTAAAAAATCCAACTATTACAGCACTTCTTCTCTCCATGCTCTGAATTCGCCTTCATTGCATCCATCAAGAATTGTGTTAAATCGCATCTCTGACCTAAAACTTTTAAAAACCACAGTTTGCCATGGATGCTCACTTTCCATCAACCATTCTTTTTTTCCAACTTCAGTGCCAACTCACCCCCCTCACCCCTCACTCTCACTCTCAAAGCAACCATCCCATCCCATCTCCCTCCAAGCCTCCCTCTCACCTCTCTCAAAAATTCCCCCCTCACCTTTCTCCCACCTTTCATCCCCCTCACTCTTCCTTCTCAAAGTTGCCCCCCCTCTCATCCACCAACCTGCCTCCCTCCACTGCCCTCTCACCTCCATCTCTTCACTCCACCTCCTCAAATCCTCAACTGCCTTCTTCCTTGTCTCTTGTCCCCCCTCTCCCCCAGCACCACAGAGCCTTTTCTCCTCCTCATTCGGCCCCCTCCCCTCGCTATTCTGCAATACCCCACACTCCTTCAGCAACCCTCCTTACCTGCCCCCCTCGTCCCTTGTCCTACCCTCCCCCTCCCCCACAACCTCCTGCACCCAAAGCCTCCTCTCCTTCCTCTTCATTAAAAGTGTGGACCTCAAATATCCGGGGCCTTCGCTCAAACCTTTCAGATCTTTCCATACAGGTTGCCACTGACAAACCAGACATTATCTGCCTAACAGAAACTTTCCTCTCGCAAGACGTGTATGACTCCCAAGTATCTCTCCCTGGCTACTCCCTCTTACGGTATGACAGACCTGAGCCTCGTCCTGGTGGAGGTGTTGCTCTCTTCATCAAAGACTCTATTCCTCACTCTCCATGCACTGCTCTCACTCCCCCACACCCCCAGGAATACCTCTGGCTTCGGCTTCCCCTCCACTCCCATCTCATGTTTATATGTGTACTGTACCGTCCACCGAACAGTGATGACTCCATCTACACCTCACTATCCGAAAACATGGACCATCTTCTATCTTCTCATCCAAACTCTCTCTTCCTCTTATGTGGTGACTTCAATTGTCATCACGCCAGTTGGCTAGCTGTGGGTACCTCTCTCACCTGCCATGGCACCTCAGCAAAAGCTTTCTGCGACTCATTGGGACTGACTCAATCGGTCAACTTCCCGACCCGGATCTCAACCAATGGTACTCCATCTCTTCTGGATCTGATTTTGACAAATTTCCCTGACAATATCTGCTGCTCTTCCTTCGCTCCAATTTGTTCTTCTGACCACGTCCTTGTCAAAGTGGACATCTCTCTGGCTGTTATCAGAGAACCACCTCACCGCGTCTGGCATTTCACTCAAGCCGACTGGCAGGGTCTCCGAGCAGCCATCAAACTTACAGACTGGTCTCCTATCACTACTTTCTCAAACATCAACTCATCCTGGGAATTCTTTCAAAGAAACTTGCTCTCCCTCATGCACAGATTTATCCCCTCTCGTGTTCAGTTGTCTTACCCTTCCTCCCGCCCTTGGTTTACTGAAGCTTGTGGCGAGGCAGTTGGCCTGAAACAACTTGCCTTTGCCTCATGGAAAGCAAACCCAACTGAGGGCAATCTCAGTTCTTTCCACAAAGCTTGGAACAAGTGTGTATCTACCCTCAGGAGAGCCAGAAAACAACATCTTTCTCATCTCAAGTCTGAACTCTCAAACCTCTCTCCCTCCTCAAAATCCTGGTGGCGTTTAATCAAATCTGTTTCTGGTGTATGTTCCCCCTCCATTCCCTCCCTTACCTCAAATGGCCGCACTGCTGATTCCACACGTGATAAAGCTGAATGTCTAAACTCGGTGTTTGCAGCTAAATCTTGTGTCCTAAACCCATCACTATCTCTACCCACTTTACCCAGTCGCACCCAACTGTCCCTGGACTCTGTATCCTTTTCTCCTGACAAGGTGGAGAGCTTGCTTTCAAACCTCGAGTCAGATTCTGCAACCGGTCCAGACGGCATCAGCCCACGTGTCCTCAAAGCCTGCTCTTCTGCTCTTGCTCACCCTCTCTCTCTGTTCTATTTACCCTCTCATTTGCCCAAGGTCATCTGCCATCTGCTTGGAAATCTGCTAACATCACTGCCCTGCATAAAAAAGGTGCAAAAACAGATCCCTATAACTACAGACCAATCAGCCTTCTCCCAATCATCAGCAAGGTGATGGAATCCATCATCGCTTCAGATATGAAATCCTTCCTCTTCTCCAATTGCTTGATTTCCAATCATCAATTTGGTTTCAGACCAGGTCACTCTACCCTGGATATGCTGCTTCTGCTCTCCCATCAATGGATGGAGGTCCTCAATGCCAGACTGGAAATCCGAGCCGTATCCCTGGACATATCACGTGCTTTTGACACAGTCTGGCACCCTGCCCTACTCACTAAACTCTCTTCCCATGGTATTCAAGGCCATCTGTACTCATGGCTCGCAGACTTTCTCTCCTGTCGCAGTCAACGTGTGGCCCTAAATGGAGTTCTTTCATCCCCTCTTCCTGTGCAGGCTGCAGTTCCTCAAGGTAGTGTTCTGGGCCCTGTTCTTTTTCTGGTTTTTTTCAATGATCTCTCGGACTCTCTGGAAAATCCTCTATTTCTCTTTGCCGACGACTCCACCCTCTGCCGTACCATCTGTCATCCCTCAGACCGGCAAGCAGCAGCTTCTTCGCTCACTGCAGATCTGGATAAAATCACAAACTGGTCCAACACGTGGAACATGTCTTTCAATCCAGACAAATCTCACACTCTCACTATGTCTCTTCGAAAGGACCGTTTACAAACCCCCCCCCCCCATCCACTTTCTCAACAATCCTCTGGAAGAAGTCTTTTCTTTCAAGCTTCTAGGTCTCACTATCTGCCATGACCTTTCCTGGGAAAGTCACATTTCCAACCTCGCCTCAAAAGCCAGTCGCCTACTGGGAATCCTCCATCATGCTAAGTCCTTCCTCGGCCCTCTTGAGCTCCTGACCACTTACAAAGCTTTTGTCCGAAGCCTGATGGAGTACTGTTCTCCCCTCTGGGCTGGTGCTCCTGCCTCCCACCTTTCTCAGCTTCACGCTGTCGAAACCAGGGCATTTAAGATCATCGACATCTCCCGCAATGAAGCTGAGTCTTTGGGCCTCTCACTCAATCACCGCAGGTTGGTCGGTGGTCTTTCTGTCTTCTACCGACTCCTCTGCAGCCTTGCCCCCCCTGCTCTCTCTGCGATTTGTCCCCACCACATTTCCACAGGGCGCTCAAGGTCCGCCAACAACCCCCTTCTGGTAAAACTACCAAAATCACGAATCACTGCTCATCTTCACTCTTTCATTCCTCTTTTTTCCCGCATTTGGAATAAACTTCCTCACTCTATTCTTTCCCATTCTTCCCTCCAGGCTTTCAAAACAGCTGTTCACCACCACCTCTTATCTTCCCCCATCCAAATCCTCGATCTTTTCTGCCCCCGATAATCCACCCAAGCCCACTTCTTTCATTTCTCCTGCTTTCCTTCCTGAAAGTCCCTGAAATGTCCATCTTCTCTTCGCCATGTTCCCCGTCCCATCCCCATCCCTCTCCCTTCCACAGTTCACCTAATGTGTCTGTTCCCCACTGTTTTGTCCCTTCCACTCCCGCCCCTCTTGTCTCATGCCTCCTTGCTGTGAGTTGTGTGTTAGCTCTCATACGAGCCTCGACCAAGGTATACAAAAAAAAAAAAAAAATCTTCAATCACCTGAAATGGTGAAGCCTCTCCACTCTGAAAAGGAAAGCAGCTGAAAGCCTTACTGATGAGGCTGGCAGTAGTGGCAGTACATCAAAAAGACCCAGCAGAAGATTGCCATCAGAAGGAAGGGTGTACAATCAGATTTGCATTTTCTGTAACAAGGTCAAGTTTCAAAAGTACTCCAAATCACGTGAAAGCTTACACATGCTGTACAACTAAAAGCAGACCAAACATTACGAGAATGTGCCATCCATAAGGGAGATGAAAACATTCTAGCAGTAACAAGTAGAGACATAGTTGCTGCAGAGGCACACCATAATGTTTCGTGCTATAATAATTATACAAGAGGCAAGAAAATAGAACATGAGTGCAAAGATAACAATGAGAAAGAAAACGAAACAGATGGCGACGAACTGTATCAAAGGATTGAAAGCGAAGCTTATGAAGACCTTTTCAAGTATATCAGAACTCATATCATTTCCAACAAGAAAATTGTACCAATCACTTATTTGACCACGAAGCTGGAATCCTTCATGCGGTCTGGTGGAGTTGAACATCTGCATGATTCCATGAGGAAGCACATTCGCAGAAAACTGGAATCTGAACTTGGAGAATCAGTAGATATATTTCCAGATGACAAGGGAAGGTTGTTGATTGTTCCTGACAGTGTATCATTCAAGGATGTAGTCTTGGAACATAAAATGCTTCACAGAGAGCTCAGAGTTTGGAAGGCCAAATCGACCGATATCAACAAGATTATAGATCAGACTTCATCACATATCCGATCAGTCATCAAACAGGACATTACACCCACTTCCTGTAACATACAAAAAAGAAATTTAGATTTTTGGATTTATTGATAAAGTTGCGAAACACCCTTTTAATTATATTGTTCCACAGCTTTTATTTATTTTCCACAGTAAATGATAGGCAAATACTTTTCTAAAGGCAGGTATGATTTATCACACAGGAAATAGACACTAATATATGTGTCACTCATGACATACCTTTCAACCTTGGCATGTTTAGCACCTTTTGTTGAGAATCAAATTATCCTAGCAAAAGGTGAGACAAATTTCAATGTTAATGTTTGACTGATAAAAAAAAATGTTGTTAAGTTGAGGTCGGATGTTTTACCTTGTACTGGCCATTTTGCACAAAACCTTATTTAAGGGTAGGCATATAAACATGGTGATAACACACAAAAAGCTCCCACCTATGCAATGCTATCACATATTTGCTAACTCAAGGGTTATATACCTTGCCAAAATCTCTATGAGAATTATTCTTCCCAGATGGTACTGATCAACCCAACTGGCTCATGTACTAATTGGATCTGGATAAAGCAGACATGCTAAGTCAAATGGCCTCCTCCTTTTGTCCTGGTTTCATAATACTGTACAGCAAACCTCTATCATTATTTTTGTAGTGCTGTTTTGGTATTATGGTTTTGGTATGTTTTGTGTGGATCTTTGAACAAAGAATTGGTGCTTTGACTGGTGTTGCAATCAACAGGATGAATGAATTTCCAAATGATGTACTTCCGATGGGAGTGAATGAATGGATAAAGAAACGAAAGATTGCCATTCGTTTGATAATGTGTTTTGTCTATTTGTGTGGTTGGTTGTACAGGATGTGGCATATGAGTGGATTAATAGAGATTTAATATTTATCTTTTATTATTTCACCTTTAAACCGTAAATTACAACAGATGGCTGAACTGGTCACCTTTAACATCAATACACTTCTGGCGTTTCACACCGGATGCTTTAACATTCCTGAACACGTCAACATCGACCTTGGTACACTCCGATCGTATTTTCTTCTTCCGTTCCTGAATGTTTATGAGACGGTCAATGTAGACGACCACCTTCAGACCTTCAGATGCCCCCAAACAAAGGAGTCAAGAGGGGTGAGGTCCTGTGACCTAATGGTGCCTGACTTTTACCACAGTGTATATAGATAACCACTAAAAAAGTAAAACAAGTGATTGCAATAAAGAGTAGTGACATGTAAAAGCCTACAAGTTATCTGCATCAGAAAATGCCCATCCTTCGAGATATCATATATCTAACAACATTTTGAAGTGGAAGGTCAATGCTGTATTAAAGGGGAAACAAGTTCAACTAATTAATTTTAACAAAACAAAACTTTTTGAATGAAAGAAATAGTCATAGTTTGGAAGAGTCATGATTCAACTAAGTGCATAATCAACCAACTTTTTTAGTCTCATGTTCTGAGCCTTGCCTTTGGTTCTGAGCATTGCCTTTGTGCGAGACTATAAAAAAGGTCGTTGCTGCTGATTTTTCTTGTGATTCTTAAATCAAAAATTTACATCAGCCTTCCAAGTGTTTGAAAGTTTATTCTTTTTAATATGACGATCTCAATTTGTCCTCTCTTTAAATTCCATGTGTTGAAAATGCTTAACCCTTCCTTGGTGAGATACCATGTAGATTTAGTGCTTTTCATGTGAATATTTTGTCAGGAAAAAAATAAATAAATAAGAAGGGAGAAAAGAGAAAAAGATTTTTTTTTAATAACAATTTCAAAGAGATATCCCAAATCACTCGAGGAATGGTTTGCAGGGCTCATGAAAAGTCTTGCATCCACAAGATGCAAAATCAGTTCAAGTTGCTGACAGTCCCATATTAAGGATAATAAGTTGTGAGATGAATGAAATAACTAAAGGGTGGTGCAGAATGCCTACTTTTCCTACAGCTGTAGGGCCTTGAATATATTAACTCGGTCATATGTTGGGGGCTCCATGCAAGCTCCTTAAAAAAGCGTGGAAGTATTGTATTTTATTTGAAGGCATTCTGGTTGCTCAGTCACTAAGTGCATTTCAATAGATCAGTGCACAACCATGCACTTCACCAACCTTTGGTGTCTTGGTCGAGCTCCATAAGTGAATCCCAGTAGTGTGCCAGGTTTGCATGTTTTGAGGTCCACCATACTCTGCACAGTTGCTGCAGCTGAAGCAGTTTCTTAGCATGGATTATGCTGGATTATTTGCTATTGCCTTCACTGCAGTCAATCTTGGTATGAATTTTGGTAGGAATAGGATGCTGGCGATAACTCATCTTCTCTTCAGAAAGGACACTGTGTGATCTTCATTATCCATCAACTAATTCTGGCAGTTGAGACACCCAGTTTAATGTCCATCCAAGGGACGGGTAACTTATCGATGTGGCATCATATCTGTGAAACACCTGGTTGACAGTTTATACCCTAGCTGAGATTCGAACCCAGGCGAGACTGCTCAGATGTGAGTGGGAATACTTGAAGGCTATCATGACAGCCCAGGTTTGTCTACGTCCTTTTTCAGTGGGAATTTTGGCTTGGAGGTGGTCAGCCATTATACCTCAGCAGTTAGTGTTGCATTCCTGCATAATATATGTCTCACCAACGTTCTCCTGAAAGAAAGAAAAAGAAATATAAATCAAACTCAATAAAACAAATCCAGTCCTGACAAATAAATATGTGCCTCAATGGATTTATCGGCCTCTATGCGTTGCTGAACATAAGGCAGACCATTATTTGTTGGGGTTTGAAAATATTTCTGACCATATGGTCACTTTTTTGTTTTAAAAGTTTGCAGAAAAAGTCAAAGCAAGGTGTTTTTCATATACATTTGTGTAATGATTGCTTTTTTTCTCTTTCCATGTTTGTTCCTTGAAGGGCACTTCAAATACATATTGAAAGTGCACTGGGCTTTTGGACTAATTAGCATTTCTTTCTGAAGGAGTCGATGCTTATTTTGAGCTGTTCCTTCCCAGAACCACCTTCGTCCAAATTCTTTGAACCAAGCTACCCTAAGGCCTTCACTTTTAAGACCGAAATATACGAACATGTTGCGAAATTTAATCACCAAGCACCCTCATCACCACTGAAGTTATTTCTTTGCTGCAAGTGAAGCATTGTCAGCTCAAAAGGCCAAGACCTAATGTATTTATGTGTGATATTATTTTTAAAAACAATTTGATATTTTTGACCGTACTCACATTGTCCTCTGAATTCACACGTGAATCGACGTTAACCACCTGTCTTGCTGTGTTCTCGGGATTATACCGAATTAAACTTCTACTTGAAGCTCAAAAGTAAAACAAGTGATGGCAACAAAAGTAAAACAAGTGATGGCAACGGGTGTCATTTGCAACAAAACTGGTTTCAAATTTGCTGTCGGATAACATCAGCCAATCAATAAACATTGCGGCACCCATTGGATCTGCTCAAAATATGCTGTTGCCAACTAAACCATTACAACACTTAATGTGACGGAATAAGCATTTGAATTAAATTGAATATTCAAGTCTAGCAGGCGATGTTTGTCTTGTAATTAAAAAAAAGCAAGTACGATCACCTTTTCTTCACCAAGCTCGCCAATCAAATCTGGTCCTTGCCCGATGTTCCCAGACAAACAAAGGAAGTGAACTGAGTAGCCCATAGTCGCTTTCTCCTCCCGCTAATCTTTTCAAACAAACGATTTTTCAGTGCCAGAGCAGGTCCAAGAGCAGATGTACGAGGCCATAAAAGGAACAATGTATTTGTGCAGGTTTAAGGCTCTTCTTGCTCATTTTCCTTTAATTCTCCAAGCATGTAGTTTTGTGTGCACTGCTGTTTCTAGACTTCATCTTCAACATAAACATCTTTTTATCCTGTTTCACAAAACCACACCACAACACAATCAAAACTCAAAAAGGCATTAATTTCACTGATTGTTTCACCTACTCTATTGCCCTTGCCTTTTATTGATCAGTGCAAATTAACCCAAAGTTATTCGTGCAAATGAAACGTTTTTGAACTTCAGGAACTTTATTTCTTTTCTATATATAGTCAAGGCTCATGGAAGAGCTAAAACACAGAATGGATCAGGAAGCAACATAACATAAAGAACAGGAGAAGGAAAAAAAAAGGGGGGGGGAAATGCCAACAGTAGGGTGGAGGGACAAAACAGACAGATATGGACAATTTAGGATAGTGGGAAACAATGAGGGGTGGGGAGAATGCAAAGGGTGGACAATATGGATACAGAAGCAACATTTAGGGGGGGTGGGGGTGGCGGGCATGTGGCATGGTTTAACAGGTGAAGACTGAGTGGAGAGCAGTACTCCATAAAGCTGTCGATGAGAGCGTTGTCGGTGGATAGGAGCTCAGGTGTGCCAAGGAAGGAATTTTCATGATGGCAGATAGCCAGTCTGACTTTGAAGGCCAATTTTGAAATGTGACTTGCCCAAGAGAGATAATGGCTGAGAGTTATAGCCAGGAGTTTGAGTGACTGAACCTCTTTGAGAGGGTTGTTGAGAAAGTATATGGATTTGCGGACCGGTTCTTTCGGGAGGGGGGGGAGAGAGAGAGACAGAGAGACAGAGAGAGAGCGAGAGCAAGAGAGAGAGACAGAGACAGAGACAGAGACAGAGACAGAGACAGAGACAGAGACAGAGACAGAGACAGAGACAGAGACAGAGACAGAGAGAGAGAGAGAGAGAGAGAGAGAGAGAGAGAGAGAGAGAGAGAGAGAGAGAGAGAGAGAGAGAGAGAGAGAGAGAGAGAGAGAGAGTTATCAGGATTGAAAGACAAGTTCTAAGTGTTGGTCTGAGGAGAGGAAAGAGGCTGCTGCTTGTCTGTCTCCAATATGTTCATGGACCAAGCAACTCTATACAAGCCCAATGAAATTCCTCCATCTACTCCCAAATCCGCACCCTATATAATGTAAAACAAAAATCATGGGAGGAGGGTGGAGGTGAAGCCTTTGTCGAACCATTTCAGTATGTTTCTGAATTTTGTACATTCTGAATGTGTCAGACCAGTACATTAATGAATTCCGTATTATTGTACCATGACTATGTCTATTAATTACGTCTGTTAATTACAGACAATTGGAAAGTACCATTGAGACCTTTATACCCCTTCCAACTTTTCTACTCTTTTCGACCCTTTAAACTTTTTATGACCCTTTATAGCCCCTTAGACCCTTTAGACTTTTAATCCTTTCGAACTTTACACCCTTTAAATTGCTTTGACTCTTTAGACCACTTTGAACCTTCAGACCTTAAGACCACGTTTTTTTTTTTGTATACCTTGTCGAGGCTCGTATGAGAGCTTATACACAACACTCATCAAGAGGGGCATGAGACAAGAGGGGCGGGAGTGGGAAGGACAAAACATCGTGGAACAGAGAAGTTAGAAGATCTGTGGAAGGGAGAGGGATGAGGCAGGGAATACGGGGTATACAGGATGTACTTTACAGGAACTTTGAGGAAGGAAAGCAGGGAATTTGAAGGAGATGGGTTTGGGGTGGATTAACGGGGGTAGAAAAGATCGAGGATTTCGATGGGAGATGATAAGAGATTATGGTGTGCAGCCGTTTTGAAGGCCTAAAGGGAAGAATGGGATTGAACAGAGTGAGGGAGTTTATATTATTCCAAAGGCGGGTAAAAAAAGGAATGAAAGAGTGAAGGTGAGCAGTGATTCGTAATTTTGGTAGTTTTACAAGAAGGGGGTTGCTGGTGGACCTTGAGCGCCCTGCGGAAACATGGTGGGGACAAATCGCAGACAGAGCAGGGGGGAGGTGAGACCAGAGAGGAGATGGTAGAAGACTGTAAGACCACCAACCTGCCTGCAATGAGAGAGTGAGAGGCCCAAAGACTCAGCCTCATCACGGGAGATGCCAATGATCAGAAATGCCTTGGTTTCCACAGTATGAATCTGAGAAAGGTGAGAGGATCAGCCCAGAGGGGAGAGCAGTACTCCATCAGGCTGTGGATGAAAGCTTTGTATGTGGTCAGGAGATCAGGTGGACCGAGGAAGGATTTTGCATGATGGAGGATTCCCAGTTGGCGTCTGGCTTTGGAGGCTAGGTTGGAAATGTGGCTTTCCCAGGAAAAATAATGGCAGATAGTGAGGCCCAGAAGCTTGAAGGAAAGGACTTCTTCCAGAGGATTGTTGAGAAAGTGGATGGGGGGGGAGGGGGTTTCCAAACGGTCCGTTCGGAGAGATATCGTGAGAGTGTGAGATTTGTCAGGATTGAAAGACATGTTCCACGTGTTGGATCAGTCTGTGATGTTACCCAGATCTACAGAGAGCGAAGAAGCTGCCACTTGCCGGTCTGAGGGATGGCAGATGGTACTTCAGAGGGTGGAGTCATTAGTAAAGAGATAAAGAGGATTTTCCAGAGAGTCAGAGAGATCATTGATGAAAACCAGAAAAAAAGAAGAGGGGCTAGAATGCTGCCTTGAGGAACTCCAGCCTTCCTCAAAGGAAGAGGGGATGAAAGAACTCCATTTAGGGCCACAGGTTGTCTGCAACAGGAGAGGAAATCTGTGAGCCATGAGTGGAGATGGCCTTGAATACCATAGAAGAGAGTTTGGTGAGCAGGGCAGGGTACCATACCATGTCAAAAGTATGCGATATGTCTTGGGATATGGCTCTGATGTCATGTCCGGCATTGAGGACCTCCATCCAT
The DNA here is from genome assembly GCF_056783735.1 of Eptatretus burgeri. Classification (NCBI taxonomy): domain Eukaryota; kingdom Metazoa; phylum Chordata; class Myxini; order Myxiniformes; family Myxinidae; genus Eptatretus; species Eptatretus burgeri. The sequence goes on from NC_140964.1 coordinate 117,142,961, forward strand.
TGTTGGGAGAGTAGAAGCAGTATATCCTGGGTGGAGTGACCTGGTCTGAAACCAAATTGGTGATTGGAAATCAAGCCATTGGAGAAGAGAAAGGATTTAACATCTGAAGCGATGATGGATTCCATAGACTTGCTGATGATTGGGAGAAGGCTGATTGGTCTGCAGTTGCAGGGATCTGTTTTAACACCTTTTTGTGCAGGGCAGTGATTTTTGCTGATTTCTAAGTCGATGGAAGATGACCGTGAGCAAATGAGAGAGTGAATAGAACAGAGAGAGGGTGAGCAAGAGCAGAGGAGCAGGTTTTTAGGACACATGGGTTGATGCTGTCTGGACCGGTTGCAGAATCTGAGTCGAGGTTTGACAGCAAGCTCTCCACCTTGTCAGAGGAAAAGGACACAGAGTTCAGGGACAGTTGGGTGTGACTCGGTAACATGGGTACAGAAAGTGATGGGTTTCAGACACGATTTAGATGCAAAAATCGAGTTTAGGCATTCAGTCTTTTCATGTGCGGAATCAGCAGTGTGGCCATTTGAGGTAAGGGAGGGGATGGAGGGGAACATACACCAGAAACAGATTTGATTTGGCACCACCATGATTTCGAGGAGGGAGAGAGGTTTGAGAGTTCAGACTTGGGCTTAGAAAGAAGTTGTTTTCTGACTCTCCTGAGGGTAGAAACACTTGTTCCGAGCTTTATGGAAGGAACTGAGAATACCCTCAGTTTGGTTTGCTTTCCATGAGGCAAAGGCAAGTTGTTTCAGGACAACTGCCTCACCACAAGCTTCAGTGAACTCTGGGCAGGAGGAAGGGTAGGACAACTGAAGAAGAGAGGGGATAAATCTGTGTGTGAGGGAGAGCAAGTTTCTTTGAAAGAATTCCCAGGATGAGTTGATGTTGGAGAAAGTAGCGATGGGAGACCAGTCTAGAAGTTTGCTGGCTTCTTGGAGACCCTGCCAGTCGGCTTGAGTGAAATGCCAGACTCGACGGTACTGAGGTGGTTCTCTGATAACAGCCAGAGAGATGTCCACTTTGACAAGCGCGTGGTCAGAAGAACCAATTGGAGCAGAGAAAGAACAATTTGACCCTTCAGACCATTTTAGATGTTTTAGACGAACACATGTTTTTGATGTTTTCCCAAAGTGGGTGATATCGCTCTACGGGGGGGGGGGGGGGGGGGGGGGGGCATTGGGAGGATTTAATGGGATGATAATGGAAAAGGGGTCAGCAGGGGGGCACTCAGTAGCAAGAAGGGTGGATTTGAAAAGCTAATTTCAGCAATTGAACTACTTAACATAAGGCTTACATGTATAATGACTTGCATGTAATGGTTTTGGGTATACACGGCCCTGATGTGAGTGCTTCGCAGGAGAATGCCACCTGAACAAACCCGAACCCACCGATCCTCCCTGACTTTGCTTGTCATTGCTCGTTGCCCAAGTCCCATCTGACCATAATTTGCCCCAGAATTTTTGGTGTTAAAATGTATTTATCCGAGATCACACCTTGGATTTTCCACAATCAATTTTGAGTGAGTGCCCCCAAAAGATTGCTGGCTCCTCCAGATTTTCATATCTGGCAACACCACAGCTGACTGCAAACATATTTGTGTTCATATGTGACTTTTGGCAGTGTGTAAGTTTCCAGAATTGTCCCTCCAGCCCCCCGGCTTCCGGCTTCCGGCTGTCCCTTATCACTCATCTCCAAGTGTTCCCACTCATCGGCCACGCACTCTCTCTGTGATAGGCAAGCAACCTGCCTCCGTCCATAGAAACCAACCTCGGCCTTCACGCAACTTTATGTAACTTCACGCTATTCCACTGACACTCCTTGTCTTGTGGGCTATTTGTCTTCAGTCCTCGGCTTTTGTTGCGCAGAACCATGTTCTCAATTCTCTCCCAATCCTGACAGTCAATAATCAAACCCACGTGTTCGGCTTCACAAATGTTTAAATGCTGTCGTCACAGCAATAAATAAAATCAAGCCCCACACTCTCAATGCTCGAATATTTTGAGAGCTTTGTATTGAGAATGATGAACATTTTAAACGCTTGTTGCTGCACACAGAAGTCAGATGGCTCTCAAAAGGAAACTGCCCGAGATGCCTTTATGCACTTTTTGAAACTGTGATAGAATTATTTAATGACTTGAATGGTTCGCCGAAGTATTCACAAAGCTTATTTGTCCGAAGTATTCACAAAGTTAAATGAAATCAATTTGCAATTGCAAGGAAATGATGTGAATCTTATCAAAGTTAAATCAGTCACCTCCATGTTTATGTCCAGGATAACTCTATTCAAGCGCAACATTGGCTGTCGTGAGATATTCGAATTTCCGAGCCTCTCCGAGTTGGAAGAGAAAGACAGAATACAAGATGATGATTTTTCCAGTATATTGCGCACACCTGGATGAGCTGCAAAAAGACACGTCTCAGAGATTTCTGGATATTTTTTCAATCCAAATTCCAGACTGGGTAATAAATCCATTCCTCGACACATGCAATGAGGGGTGTGTGTTTCAGGAAGGAAGGAGGAAGAACTGATCTTGCTGCAAAATGACGCTGAGCAGAAGCCGAGGTTCAAAAAGTCCTTTCAACACTTTTGGCTGCAGAAAGAAATCTCTGAACACGATCCTGCATTGTGGAAAAGGTCAAGATGCTCGTTATTGCCTTTCCAACATCGTATTTAGTGGAACGCAGTTTCAGTGCGGTTGCCCAACTTCTTTCCAAGCAACGAAACAGGCTGCAAATTACTGAACATAGGGATCTGAGACTCCTTCTGAGTGACTTCCAGCCTGATGTTGAGAAACTGATATCACCGCACAAAGCTCATCCATCTCATTGAAAGTTGAGAGAACAATGAAGTAGGTGGACTACTAATGTACGCTGTTATATTGTTGATGACATTTTCGTTTTACTGGAATATGTCATTAAGTTCTTTAAACAAATTATTAAATGACGAAGTAAGCTTTTTTGTAGCTTTATATTCGATTTGAATAAATAGTGCATTTAGTTGTCATTGTTTTGAATTTGCAGTTGCTATTGTCTTCACTCAGTAGCAAGAGAAGCGGATTTTGCAGTTGCTAATGTGCAGTTGCTATTTTTAGTTTTTATGTCATGCAGGCAATGGGGGGGGGGGAGCGGTGGGGAAGTGTTCTGTGGGCCAAGGGGGAGGTAACCCAAAAAGTTTGGGAACCAGTGTTTTTGACAACTTTAAACCTTTTAGACCCTTTAAACCTTTTTGACACTTTAGGTCCCTTTCGACCTTTTTGAGACTCTTTGGACCCTTAGACTCCTAAAGACCATTACACCCTTTAGACCACTTAGACCTCTTTAGACCCTAACTCCTATTGGAAAATACCATTTAGATCTTGAGACTGCTTCACATCTCTTCGACCTTTAGACCCCTCAAGAACCTTACAGAGCACTATAGACACTTTGAAACACTTAGACCCATTAGACCTTTAGACCTGGAGACCCATGACACTCCTTCAGACGCACACTACACAAACATATTTTGTGTTCTTTCGGTACACATACAATAATTTGTTTCAGTAAGTAATGTGCAATCTTCACCCACATGGAGGCTCGGTACTCTGCGAGTCAGAACAGAATTTGCATCTTGATTCATTGAATTGGTTCACCAATCAAAACCTTGAAGCATACTGTTTATCGGGATTTTGCAAATATTGTGCTTTGAATGACTTCTTTCTTGTGTGTTTGTCTGTATGTTTGTGAGCAGGATATCTCAAAAAGTTATTGACGGATTTGATGGAAACTTGGTGGACAGGTTGGGTGCATAACAAGGACGAATTTATTAGATTTTGGTGAAGATCCGGATCTGGAAACGCGAATTTTTTTTCATTTTCCAAGTGATTCTTTACTATTGAGAGATCGAGCTAAAATGACATATAGCACGATGTTGATATATAGCACGATAGATGGGTTATGACAAAACTGTTGGATGAGTTGGACAGATGACAAGAACGAGCTGATTAGAATTTGGTTAAGATCCGGATCCATATCCGGTCTAACAGTGGGATACAAAATGTAAACTGTTCAGCCTGGCAAAGGTATGCACTCCTAGTGAGTGCTGTTTTAGTTTATATAGGAATAATACCATTGCTGGAAAGTGTAACATGTCATTTATCTCTTATTTCTATCTTTCAGGAAGAAAACATAGCAGTGTGGTTACAAAAGTTTGGCACTATTTATGGATGAGACGAATGAAAAATAGCTGGAAGGAAAAGCCTCAAACAAGTATCAATAACTTGAATTTTCATCACAAACTCTGTAATGGAATGTCACGCATGGCAGAAGCGATGGACGACACCTCAGACAGGCACAACTATTTGCTCATGTAACTGAACTAGAGATAGTCAAAATTTAACTTTTTCCCTACAGACAAAAATGAATGAGAAATACTAATAAACACAGTGACCATTAAAAAAAGTTCTCAATATTGCCATTGAGGAAGTCAACGGTAATAACAGTGGAGTGTTGAGAGACGAGTATTATTAAAATGTCAAGAGGAATGAAAATTATTAGTAAAGAAAATGGCAAAGAATAAGAGATTTACATGATAACTGTGGTGTAATGAAACAGCTGGTTGTGAAGCAAACAAACAGAGTTGAGAAAGGATATTCCAATAGTAGGCCTACCTGAAGGGAATGGTTGGATTTCAGTGGATATATTGAAGCGATTTCACAAATTTTCGCAAATATAAATGTCGACAAAAGTTTGGTTGATCATTGAGTGAATTTCACGAAGTAGGCCAAGATATATCAGTGCAGAATAAAAACAACGAAATGGACGAAACATCCAAAAACCCTGCAGCTATGATCAAACACCAGACAATTGTTGAAGAATAGAAGGCCACAAGCATCACCATAGTGAAAGAAAAATACTGCTCATGGCTCAGGGCTATGAGAGTGCAATGCCAGTAATCACCTGTAATGGCGGCGATATAAAATTCACCCACATATTAGTGCAGGTAATGAAACCAGAGGTACTCCAGTTAACAGGCTAATGGCGTTGCTCTTATTGCAGCATTGTCAGGACCAGTGTGGACAGAGAGACCTTGTAAGGTCCAATACATTTTTTATTCCATGATGTTTTATGAGTCAACCCAACATTTTGGATTGTTGAGGGCAATCTGCATGATCTTCTCTTCCAAATTACCTCTGCCACCGAAGGTGAAGGAGGTTATGTTTTCACCCCCCCCCCTCTATCTCTCTCTCAATTTGTGTGCAGGATATCTCAAAAGTTTTGGACGGATTTGGACGAAATTTTGTGGACAGGTTGCCTGTGTAACAAGGACGAACTGATTAAATTTTGGTGAAGATCCGGATCCGGATCCGACTACTAGAATTTTTAAGTGATTCTTCACCATTGAGCGATTGGGCGATAACATTGAGTGATTGGGCTGAACCAATATATTACATGTTATCAAAAAAATGGCTTATAGAAATCAAGAAAATGACCAAGTACCAAGATGTCAAGAATGAAGTGAAAAGATCCTGGAAGCTGAAGAATGCCAAAGTTATACCAGTGATAGTTTGAGCTACGGGAATGATGACTAAGAACCTCACAGGAATATTAAAAACCATCCCTGGGATTTTACCACAAAGGAACTTCAGTTGGAAGCTGTCCTGGGCTCAGTAACAATCCTGAAGAGAGCCTTCGGCACAAAACTTTCAGAACAGAAAACTTCACAGCTTGGTCTATGAATCGTGACCCCCATACTGAAATGAAGGTGGATACCTTGAGCCACTCTGCGAGGACTCCATTCCACATTTTGAAACCCACATATGTGCAGTAGATACCAATCAAAGAGAGACACAGACACACACACCTGGGAGGGCTCCATTCCTCTTTCTGGAACCCATATTTGGAGATACCAAACACACACACACACACACACACACACACACACACACACACACACACACACACACACACACACTTTGAGACCTGCCCAGTCACTTCCTGAAACACACCCACATTTCTTAATCCTTGTGCATTTCTCAAAGCTCAAGACCCAGAGAGCGAGCTGGCCGAGGATCACTTGATGAAGGATATAATTAAATAAGGCCGGTCATTATTTTCAAAATGGGTGTTTTAATTAACCCAAACACACAATTTTCACTCTTGCACTTCCTTGGAGTTTTCTTACTCTGCTTTCAAAGTTTCAAGCTGTGAGGATCTATAGTTTTGGAGTTATATATACTGTATGTGTGTGTATATATATATATATATATATATATATATATATATATATATATAATCAAGGTGTGTGTGTGTGTGTGTGTGTGTGTGTGTGTGTGTGTGTGTGTGTGTGTGTGTGTGTGTGTGTGTGTGTGTGTGTGTGTGTGTGTGTGTGTGTGTGTGTGTGTGTGTGTGTGTGCATTTGACTTCTATGCACTCCTGAACCACTGGGTGGAATGAGTTGAAAACTTGTGTTTAAACTCGTGGTGTGCCTTCAAAGGTTTAGGTGGTTAAAAAAAACAACAACAAAAAACATACTCCCTGGGTTCAGAATGGGAGTGAGCATCCCAATTAAATGTAAATTTGTCATAGTTCACCAACTGATGCAAGCCAGTATTTTCAAATCCTAATAAAATACACCATAGACATCATATGCCTGATGTGATGAACTTGGGATCCTGGGATCCTGAGTTCAAATCCTCCTCGGCTGTTGAATTAATTCGAGGTGGGGTTGACTCTGCCTGTCATCCTTCTGAGGTCGGCAAAATGAGTGCCAGCTTTCTGGTATCCTGTGTCAGAGTGGCGACCCATCCAAGATTATACCCAATAGCCAAGGAGACTGCTTAGGCAGCACCAACGCTCTGCACAGAGTATGGTCCCAATGCATGGTTGGATAGACCTCATAAAAGTGGTGGAATTAACCATTTGCTTGTTTGGTTCTTTGCTCGTGCTGGTATGTCATTAAGAACAAGAAAACTTCTCTCTGTCCTTTCTGCCACTCTGTTCATGGATGACGTTTGATAATGATAAAGATGATCAACAACAATTTCTCTACATTGCTCCAATTTATTCCCATCTTCTTGCAGGGTCAACCCGGGAACATTTTTAGCAAAAGTCTTTCATTAACTGCCTGGCCAGATATACCCTTTGACTGAAAGTGGCAGGAATTTTGAATTTGTCCAAGATACTGGTGATAACTCTCCTACTCTTTGAGGAATACTCTGGGTTGTTTAACTTTTACGAAAAAGCAGTGCTGTTAGATATGCCTTCCATCTTAACTCACATACTCAATGTGGAGGACACCAACGGATTTTTAACATGCACCAACATACCCGTGCTGGAACACGGGTGTCAAAGCTTCATGTCCTTCCGATGGATGGCACACACATTGATGCGTTGCCCTGCATGTGAAACACAACAGTGACAGTTTATAACCCAGGCTGAACAGTTCAAAGGTGAGTGAGCATTTCTTGAAGCTCAACTGCCAGTTCCTGATGATGGTTATCAGGATAGAGATGATTAAAATTGCTGATGATATTGCTAATAGTATTATCAATTCCTTTCCTTGCTGTTTTCATAACCCAGCCTCATATGATAAACAAAGCTCTTATATCATGGTATAATCATGAGAACGTAAATGCTTCGTGACCTCAAATCCTTCGTCACCTTTTTGAACATTTGCCGAAGAACAACATCTAATCAAGAATTGCCACATCGCAGACTGCTCTACAAATTAAGTTTGGTAATAATCTGGAGCTAATTCTGTAAATCTTTCCTTAACCTCGCCTTTTCCTTGCATTTCAGCACAATCAATTATGGGAGGATTAAGTCTTCTCTAATCAATAACCTGGATTTCTTCCCTGCCTCTCTCATTTGTATTTGTACTTTCTCACTCGACTTTCTTTGTCCTGGAGAGCCGTTACAAATTTACTTCTTTATTTTCTCTCGGAATTGACAGATTTTCTCAGGCAAGTGTTTTGCAATTTTGGTTTGTTTGTTTTCCTGATACAATATCCTCCTTTATCGATATTGTCATCTCTCCTCCCAATCCATGTGTTCAGTATTTCCTCTTCATTGATAAAATGTGTAACTGCCTTCTTGCCACTTTATTTTTCAAACGGGTCTCACTGCAACTTTATTGTATTCTTAAAATCCTAATTCTTTTATATGTCCTCTTAAAATTTAAACCATTATCTATTGATGTTGATACACCCACAACTACTGATATGGCATGCCTGCATATTAGTCACACAAAATCTGAAGAATACCACCTTTAAATCAAAATGTTCACCCTCTATCTGCTGCTCTAATGTTCAAATGTATGCTGATTTCTATGATTTCAGTTAATCACTTGCAAAGTATCCGCCCATGGGCGGGTACAGTTATCTGTTGAATGACGTTGGTCGCATCTCAATCGGATGAAATTGAGAAATTGACGTTATCTGGTGACCCTGACCCCATGACCTTTGACCTTCACCTTGGCCTTGATCCCCTTATGTCCGTTCCCAAGGATCACATATGCCAAGTTTCATCTCATTCTATCTAACGGTTTGGCCGTTTATAAAGGACAAACAAACATGAAAAATTGACGTTTTAGTCAATTTATGACGTCATAACTCGAAAACCGGAAGTCGGAAGTGAATTTCATCAATGAACTGTGAGATTTAATTTTGATTATCGGTCGAATGGCGTTGGTCCCGTCTCGATCGGATGAAATCGAGAAATTGAAGTTACCCGGTGACCTTGACCCCTTGACCCCGTGACCTTTGACTTTGAACTTGACCCCCCCCCCCATGTCCGTTCTCACATCCCAAGGATCACTCATGCCAAGTTTCATCTCATTCCATCCAATGGTTCGGCCGCCTATAAAGGACAAACAAACAAATACACATACATACAAACATATTCTATTTTTTTTAGTATAGTAGATTCTCTGCCACAACTTGTATAACTTGTCTTCAGTTCTCAATTCCATCGTCTAACTGTATGTTGAGGTCTCAGATATGCCTCGTGACCTCCCATCTCAGCTGCACTTTCTGTCTTATGCTCGTCTCACTTAACTGTGCACACATTGTCTCCTGCACAAATCTCAATACACCACATTATCGTCGTGGTTGTTGCTGTTTTTCTTGAAAATCCCACTTTGGGTGAAAAAAAAGTTTCACCATCCAATTTTAATGTATCGTGCATTTAAAAATATCACGTAAATCATTCATAAGGTAGACTGATTGTAAGATTGGTAAATGTTTACAACATAATAGTCTCAAAGCTGAGTAATTTCTTCAATCATTATACACAGGTCAGTCAAACAAATTTCAAAAATCTGGAGTTTGTGTGTTTGATTCATTATTAGAGTAAGGTGGGGTTAGATGCCCACTCTGTATCGATGCATACTCCTCAGTCCTTTTGTTAATTTTACTGAAAATATAATGAGGACCAAGGTGGTTATGTGGTGTGTGGGTGAGGGGTCATCTTGCCCCATCTTACCCTTAGTTAGAGAGATAGTGTGTCTGGAAATGCATGCTGGATGCCCCCATTATCTGCCATCTCACTTGGAGATGTGTATCACGATCAAAAGGGGGATATTATATGCTTTAATCTTCAGCCTGTGTTGGGCTGTTTTCTCGAGAGGCATTCTTAATCAATTGGAACACAGTATGGCTTTTAAAAGGAGAGGGAAGAATTATAAATGCACATAGGGTTAACATTCTGTGACGTTTAATCTGAGATATGTAAAACCTCACCAAAGTTTGTATAGCTTGGCATTATGCCGTGGCACTGGTGTAACTGTTTGTCTCCATATGTTATTCATCCTTTCTTATTATTTTTTTTCAGTTTCCTCTACCGTGAGACCAATCAAAATGAACATAAACGTTAATTGTGGAGATGAATAAATTCCAGTGCAGATGGGGATGTTGAGTTATGGTTATTTGTGAAATTGTACCTGGGATATCATGGATTCTGACATGAACATAAAAACCAAAAAAGATTCCTCGCTCTTTGTAGTTCCCTTCTAGAATTATAACTTGCAAATGCACAAACAAAAAAGGTTGATGAAATGTCAATTACAAGATGTTTTGCAGATAGCAATCTCTGGTCCCTTTATGCTTAGTGTGCTATTTCATTGCAATGGTTTCACAGAGTTAGCTTGTGAATCTCGAAGTAAAAAGGCCAAAACTATATCTGCCTCAAGCCAGAGACATTGGCTAATGAGGCATTATGGGGTCATGCGTTCCTTGCCAGCTTCCATTGCTGCCCTGAGTTGAGCGTCTGACCGCACAGTGAACCCTCCCCTTACCTTCACATTGGATTTGCATTATAGCTGTGATGGGAAAGCTTAACCGGATTACTTCTGGAAAAAAAGCAAAAGAAGAAGAACCTTGACACGGTAATTTATCAGCAGATTCGGCTTAGGGTGATTTGTTTGCTGATTGAGGAAAACTATCAACTTTCACTTGCAAATAGAAGCCAGAGCTACTTTCTTTCTCATCATAAAATATGGAATGTTAGAATGCATTGTAATTTTTTTTTGTTAATATTGTTTCACTGTTGCTACGACTCTTTTTGTTTGCCACTCGTTAACAGAATATAGATTTAGACAATGCATTTGAGTTATTGCTGAAGAAAACAGATTATTGAATAAAGAGAAGCTTCAAAAGCAGGCAATTGTTTTGCCAGAATTGGGAGTGGCCACATGAGATTAGAAATAAATATAATCCACATGTATACGTTTGAAATGCATCAAAATTGTTTCATTCTTAATGATGTAAATGCCTCATGCAAATCACGGATTCTTACCCAAGTTAAACACAACATAATTTGATGTCACATGAAATATCCCTCATAATAATAGAATCCATGTGCTATTTTTATCAAATAAAAGTAAAGAACACAACATGGAAAATGTATCAAATCTCTTGACTTGAACCAAATTCCTTTTCATAACTTGGCTGAAAATTATGTATTTTGAAGCAGTGCCATGAGCATTGCTCGTCCGTGGATAAGAATGCAGGAAACGCAGCTCGTATGTCGCTCAAAAATCGACAAGCCTTTGCTGCCCCAGACAAATTGGAGCATTATCTCATTTGTGAAAAGCTCTGGGGAAAGAGGGGCCTTAACTTTTACCCTTGCACCCAACGACCCCAGGTTCATGCCCTGAGTTGACCTGTCCACGTACCCATGGTAAAGTGACCTTGCACAAGTTTATCAAGTTATCTTGTCAATATATCCTCTTGCATTTGCCTTGCCAGATATATATTGTCTTTGCTTACATCTGGATTTGATATATATATATATATATATATATATATATATATATATATATATATATATATATATATATATATATATATATATATATATGTATATATATATATCACAAAAGTACATTTTTGGTGAGTAGTATGGAAGGATGTTTTGCAAAAATTTAACACCGCTGGATTCTGAAACAGTATCATCATCACCAATTTTTCTGCTTCAGTATGCACCAATAACTTTCAGCAATATTTCCCAATTGAACTGTTGTGGAGACTGAGTGCGAAAATTCACCACTGTTGTCAGCTGAAGCCACTCCATTATTTCATCCTCTATTCATTTTTCTAGAGCCTTCTCCCAAAGGAATTACAACAGCAGATAAGGGAATTAAGCCCACTTTGAGGTGTTCCCCAGATAATGTCACAGGAGGGATCTGGCAGTGAATAGATAGATGGCTGCATTGCAGCATTCCATCTCTTGCCTTTAGAAATGGAGCACACTTGTCTTGGCTTTTCTCCATTATATATGACCATAGCACATAAACTTTGGCTGGCATAAGATGAAGTTTGATTTTTTTTTTTGGTGGCATTGCATTCTCATTGATAGCATTTTAATGCCATGACAAATGTCATTAGGGTATAAAGGGACAACCGCAAAGTGTTGACCGACTGCACATTTAGAACAGGAAAGATTATTCTTTCCTGAAGGTCACTCATGAGTGAGCTCAGGTTTTACTGACAATCTGACAGGGACATCCCAATTCTTCAATGACCAGCTTGGTTTACAGACTCTTACATTAGGTACAGTGGGATCAGGAGGGCCAACTTGAGACTATTATTGTGTCCTTTTAAAGCACGTGTACACGTGAAATAGTCCATCAACGTGACAATGGCAGCTTGCTGCTTGTGTGTCTGGTTGTTCTTACTGACAGTATGCTTTTGCAGGTTGTAACCTTTCAGCAAATAAGCATCATGCTTTTGACTCAGACATTTCTAATACAATTGAAAAAGTGGGCCATTATAAGCACTTAGTTTTTGGTGAGACTGCCATTGCCACATTATCTGATTGTTGCAATGTGTTTTTGTTAATGTGTATGAGATTTGATGGCATTCTCTGAATGGACATCCTGTTGGCTCCTCTGGTCAAGCATGGAGGGCAATCCTACTAAATAAAATGAGCGATGTCTGTATGCCTGTTCCTTATATAATCAATAATGGCATGGCTGACCTCCACCAAATTTCGCATTTGGGCTTGGCATACCCAGGGTCATGTCATGGGCCTTAAATAATGCCCCCCACACTCCACATGTGTGGGGAGGCGACTTACATTTTTCACCTGCATACGTAGAGTAGTGCAAGTGTTTAAACCACTGACCCCTGCCGGAGGGAGGTGGTATTAAATGATGGCAGTTTTGAAAAAAAGCTTGCTCCCAGATGGAGTGGGTATTGACTCGTAGTGACAAAATAAACCAAATAATGAAACCATCAAGACATCATTTCAAAATATGGAGTCTTTCCTGGATGTATAGATTTCAGTAGATCTGAGAATGAATGATCTATATTAAAGAAGATCTTTGTGCGCACGCACGCGCACACGCGCGCGCGCACACACACACACACACACACACGCACACACACACACACACACACAGACACACACAGACACACACACACACACACACACACACACACACACACACACACTACAATAGCTTCTCCCATCCCTTCGGAAATGGCAAGGTTAATAAAATGCAATGTTTTCATGAAAATTTTATTTAAACAAGGTGTGCAATAAAACCACAGAAGGGCTGTTTAGCCATATGTGAGGAAAGTGAGCAATAAGGCAGAGCTTTCAGTTTATTCATGCTGTCCAAGCTTTCAGTTATATTTAAGGGATTGGAGAGTACCATTGTCTTTTTAATTTAAAAGCTTCCATGACATTAAGTTTGAGGGGCATGTTGGCGAATTCATATCATAATCTGATCAGGGAGCTCAAAGTGACCTGATCCAAGCATCCTGCTACCAAAAAATGCAATACAATCAAGGTGGCCATCTTGTTGGCAGACTGTACAAATGCTAGTGAAAAAAAATACTGCAACTTTCGGGTATATTTAAACAAACAACCTTTGGAATGCTGGCAGTGTGCCCTCGGAACTAAGTCACCATCCCACTATGATTTACTCATTGCTCCAATTTTACCCGACTTTACATCAATATCTTGTTATTTACTCACATATAATAAGAAAGAAAGAAAGAAAGAAAGAAATTGTGAAAAAATTGTGAATATGTTTCCAGATCATAGCAATTTAGGTTGGAGGGTTTGTATTAAATAAGTGAAGCTGCAGACAGAAAGTAAACAAATGCAATACCAGATGGACACTGTGTTATGATTATTTTATCAATTATGTTTACATATATATATATATATATATATATATATATATATATATAATTTGTAATTTAAATCGCATGATATCACAAATCCATGTACGACGTCTTGGAACCCTGAACCTACTTCAATTGCATTATTGCAATGTTATTTAAAAAGCAACTCAATGGATGAGTAGTCAGTGTTTACAGCAATTACGGAAACATTAGCAAAGTGCTGCAGAAACTGGCAAGCACTAACGAGACATTTTCTGGGAGCCTGACGATGCCTCCGTAGGCCACATTTCATAATTTCCACACACAGCTGTCATGGCAGTGGCTGCCAAGCGCTCCACTGGGCCAGTAGTCCAGTCCCCCTTGACCTCTCTCATACAAAGGCCTCGCCTGTGCCTTCAGCAACGTGAGAAATCTGTCAGGAAGATTAAAACACGACCTGGCAGGCTTGCTGTTGAACACTCATGCATTATCCCCTCCCCCCGACCCTCCCTCCCTCACACACCTTTGTTCATTCTTATCATTACCTTTTGTTCATGTTCTATCTATTGTCCTGTGGATTGCATAATTGTTTGCTCTATTTTGTAACTTCTGTTAACAACTCAGTATAATATTAGAATTTTAATCCCTTTATTTTGTCCAGTTCTTCCTGTCAATCCTATACACTCCATTTCATCATTTACTTTAATGGTGGGTCCCTATGGATAGTAGGTAAATACAGACAGGTTCTTTTGCCTGTTTGCATAGGCCATGTTGAACGATTCTCCTTGGACTGAGTTTTTCCTTTTTCACTGTCCTTGAAAATTTCCCATGTGTTCAAGGAAGTCCCACAGTGTAGGTAAATGCACTTCAACAGCATCTTCTCATCATCTCTTTTGCAGGAAAATTTCTTGATATGATGTCATAAGACTGTAGTGAGTAGCTGTGCAATCTCACAAGATCAAAAATGTGAGCCGTTTGGAAATCTCACCAGATCACTGAAATATTATTTAATCTCGCCAGATTCAAATGAACACATACACAATCTCTTGTAAGAACGCAGATATTTGTGAATTTGAGTGGAGAAGTGTTTTGCCATGAATGTCTTCATTGACAGAAATGTACGCTTAAAAATAATAATAATAATTTTTATTATTACATTGTAATGTACGCACTGATCAAAGCAAGCACCAAATACATATGTATGTATATATATATATATATATATATATATATATATATATATATATATATATATATATATATATATATATATATATATATATATATATATATATATATATATATATATATATATATATATATATATATATATATATATATATATATATATATACATCATTTTTTCTTCTGGAAATCATAAATGCTGAAGTTTCTCTTTTGAAGGTGTTATCCTAGTTTTTCATTTCACAATAAAACATTCTCATAGTGTGTGTTGATTTACTTTATTAAATTGGAGAGTTGTGAGCAGGAGGCCATGGTTGAGGAGCTCTGACATAAGCCGACACTGTGCATAATGAAACTGGTGGAGGATTTCATAATGGGATTCTTGCCAGTCATAAAATTTCATTTACTTGTGCTTTGAATTCAAAATGAAAGGAAAGTCTCACAAATATATAAGGAATAAACTTTTGTAACAGCAAAAAACAAATAGTTCTTATTTTTATTTGTTTCTGGTGGGGACAGACTGGCTCACTAACCGAGCTCTTTCTTCCTGTGAAAAAGAACCCAATTGAGATTCTTCGTTAGATTTTATACCTTCGGATCTTTCATCATACTAAAATCCTTTTCAGACTATCAAAGTTAAATCGTGTGAACTTTAATATATCGTGTTAGCTATTTGAAGGTTTGATATTGAAACTGCTAAAAAGATAAATTGGATTAGTTAGTCCACCAAGCTCAGTGAAATTTAAATTTGTCGACCTCCTGAGGTTTTTCTTTCTTCTGCAAAACAGGATCCTTTCATTTCAGAAGGCTTTCAAAATGACCTTTTCATCTGTAGAAATGAAACTGATCATGTGATTACACAATGGCTACCAGTTTATACTTTTCCCAAGAAACTCATTTCCAATCATGTCACCACTCTTCGTGCCTCCTTTTTCTGACACGATTGCAATGTAGACATGACAACACTGCATCCTTTGTAGAGATTTCTGATGTTTAAATATTGCAACAAATGGGAAATAATTCATCGAACTTCCAATATACTTTACAGAGGAGCAAGGTGCCAATGGCAAGTTGGGAATATTTCCATGTCATTGACCAAAGAGTGCAAAGGTTGCCACTCTATTTCAGGCCACAATACGGTGTGAGTCATAAGTCCCAGAACATGGTTTAAGATGCTTAAACAAGATTTGTTTATACCATCTATTGACACTGTTTTCTTTATTTTTCAGATAATCATAATATAATGGGCGTAAGCCTGGAACTTCTCACACACTTTTCTCCGAAAATATTCTGTTCATACTTCCGAAATCTTCACATTATGTGTTCCATGTATTTACGCAGAAGGACGAAAGTCCGAGTCTTCAG